>NC_046666.1:36704179-36732908 GCF_010883055.1 Belonocnema kinseyi | reverse complement strand
AATAGATAAGAATTTGTAAGAATTACTATTTTCATAATTTATTCGATTTTTAATTTAGTGTTTCAAAATATTCTTTCATTTTATAGTACTATAAGCAATTTGTAATTCTTTGTAATATTTATTGTTATTTGGAATTAGTATTCCGAAATCGATTTTTATTAGAACTCTAATTTTCGTTAGTAGAAAATTAACAATTTCAGCCAATATTATGAATAGTTTGAATAATTATTTTTCAATTTTGTATGACAGATTTCGAAGCTATTTTTAATATCCTGAACTCTAAAAAATAAAAATCTACCATTAAATTTTCTGTTTCTCCACTTACAATAAGTGATATTTTAAAAAATGTAAATATTTAGACATGGTGTCAATAATATTTACAGGGTGGTTTGAAAATTTTAATTGTAAATTATTTTATTTCGTTCATAAATGATTTTGTGTTGTTATAAATTATAATTATTTCTTGAGGATTAAACTAATATTTATTCAAATTTAAAACTATCTTTGTCTCATTATATTGTTTCAAATTATCATTTTACTGCTAAAGATTCATAATCTTAGTTGAAAATATATCTTTATGGTTGAAAATTTATCTTTTTTTTTGTTTGAAAATTAATCGTGCATGATACAAAATGTTACATTTTCATTTTTTGTTTAAAATGAATTCCCTTTAATTTTTGGTTTAAAAATGTCCTTTTTTAAATAAAAAGGCAAGTGTTTGATTGAAAATTACATGTTTTTACAGAAAGTGCCTGGTTTTGCATAAAAGTTTAACAAGTTGGATGAATTTTTCTTTCCTGGCTGAAAAATCCTTTCTCATTAAGAATTCTTCATTTTTGTTCTTCAGTTTTTAAAATGTCTATTTTTGGTACAAATTAAATTTTTTTCGAAAACATATCAACCATCACTTTTTTTTTGTTGAGAATTTGTCTTTGTACATTAAAAATTTAAGTATATGCTTAGAAGTTCACATATATTCTTAAAAATTCGTCGTTTTCGGACAGAAAATTAAGCTCCTTTATTGGAAAAATCCTATTTCCGGTTTTTTAATAATTCCTCTCTTTGAATAAAAATTTAATGAAAAATAAAATTTAATTTAATTAAATCTTTTGGTTGAAATATTAACTAGTACATTTTTAGTAAGGAATTTATCCTTCTACGTTGAAAATTCAACTATTTTGGAACAGATTAAATTATTATATCAAAAAGTTGATTCCTAAATGATAATTCTTTTTTTACAAACTTTTGATAATCTTTTTCATTCAAAATTACATTTTTTATTAAATATTTGTCTTGTTTAGCAGTAAAATCATCTTCTTGGTTTAAACATGTCCTCTCTTTTCTCGAAAAAGAAATTAAAATTAAAGTTTTGCAGAAAATTCGTCGTTTGGCATAAAACTTCAACAATTCGGTTGAAATTTGTATTTCCTTTCGTAAATAAAAATATTTTTTGTATTAGGAATTCTTTTTTTTTTAATGGAAAAATCTTAATTTCAGCTTAAAAATTATCTAGTTAATTGAAAAGTTCACTATTTCTTGAAAAGTCCCCTATTTTGTTCAAAATGAATGCATTTTGTTGAAAATTCGTATTTTTGGTAAAAAATTAATAATCTTGGTTAAACATTTTCTTATTTTTTGTTCTATATTTCCTTTATTATGATAGAAATGTCAACTTTTATGTTTAATATGAACAATTACATTTTTTCTTATGAATTGGTTTTTTTAAATCAAAAATGTAACTTCCCGGTTACAGATTTTTTTATTTTATTTATAATTTAATTTTCATTCAGTTGCATTTTTGATTATTAATCATTCATTTCTTTGTTGGAAATTTAATTTTTCGAACTGAAAATTCAAATGTCTTCTAAAAAATTTAACTTTTTGACTTTAACAATGAAGTATTTTGTTTTAAATGTAACTGTTTTTGGTTGAAGTTTAAGTTTTTCGGATTAAATATTTGACCAGTTTTTGAAAATTCATCTTTATAGTTTAAAAATTAGAACGTTGTGGCTTGAATTAAATACATTTTTTTCCAAAATTCTTCTCCTTAACTCTAAATAGTCGATTGAAAACTAATATTCTCTTTTTAAAAATTTCCTCGATTTTGGTTCAAAATGCGAGCGTTTAGTTATAGAATAGTATGTTCAACATCAAGTTTTCATTTAATTGGCTTAAAATTTTCACAATTCGGATTAAAATGTTTGTTATTGAATTATAAAACTTTATTTGTTAAGAATTCGTATTTTCATTGGAAAAATAATTTTAACTAAAAATTCATTTTTTTGGTTAAAAATTTGACTTTTTGGTTGCAAATTTGACTGTTTACTTGAAAGGTTACTCATTTTTATAAAAATTTGTCTTTTCTAACAAAAATAACTTTTATTTTTAAAAAATCGTGTTCTTTTGCTTTGAACTTCATTAGATTTGCTATAACTCTTATCTTTTTCGTTTGAAATATTTATTGCTACATTTTTAGTTTGCTATAAAATTAATTTTTTCCTCGGTTGAAAATTCATTTATCTTAATTGAAAATTAAACTTTTATTTGAAATTGAATCACTTTTTAAATATTCCAATATATTGTTGAAAAATCAATCCTTTATCAAAAATCCGACTGTTTTGTTCAACAATTGTCTTTTTCTTCTTTGTTTAGAACAAAACCAATAATTTAAAAGTGTTAAAATAAAGTTTTTCGCCGAAGGTATTCAGCAATTTTCACAAGACATTTTGTGTACTTTTTTATTCATAATATATAGACCAAGAAAAAAATCTAGTTCGAAGGTAAAGCGGAAAATACGGGGACTGTGTGGTCAAATTTTTGGCAACCACTCTATTGCTGTTTAATACAATTTTTATCAATCGAAAGCCATTTTTGATTGATTCTGAAAAAAAGTTGGTACTTTTGTTACAAAATTAGACAAAAAGTGCATATGTTTAAAAAAATCGTTTAAATAATTAACTGTTCTTGTTTATTGGCAAAAATCTTAGCAAAGAGTCGTTGAAAAAATATTTTTGGGTAACGGAAAGCTTTTAAATCATAAATTTATTCCCAGATTTAAGTCAATATGACACGAGATAACAGGAAAATCACTTTATATTCGGAAAGTGAGTTTGTTTTCCAATAAAAACTAAGCGGCAGGTTGGAAGCCACGAAAATGCTAAACTTGTCCCTTCTTCATGGAAAAAGTTTCTTTGATGTTATGCTTGCACGTGAGACCTTCTTTACATTTTTTCTTTTTAAAAATACACTTCTTATTTAAAATAAAATCAATGTTTTAAAAAGATTTTACTTCATTTTTATTTTTTACTCCATTTTTTTCCTACCTATGGAATAATTTGTTTTTTTTGGTGTCTTAAAAAATTATCCTTTGAGGTTTTAGAAGCATTTATTTTATTTAAAAAGTTAATTTATAGAAATATATCATTCTCGTTAATCTAAAAAATCTAGCAATCATTTTGGTTAAAAACTTGATTTTCTTCTTCTCACGAAAAATTGTTTTATAACTGTAGTTTTCAAATTCAAGAATCTTAAGTGGTTAAAGTCGAGCATTTAAATTATCTAATAAATTATTGTAATAATTATACATGTTTTATGTTACAGTTTAGCGCTGAAAATTATTTTGAAAACAAAATTTAACGTAAAACCATAAAGTTTCGAAGAAGACTTAAAATTAAAAAAAAATTTTA
Source organism: Belonocnema kinseyi (assembly GCF_010883055.1). Lineage (NCBI taxonomy): Eukaryota > Metazoa > Arthropoda > Insecta > Hymenoptera > Cynipidae > Belonocnema > Belonocnema kinseyi. The sequence goes on along the minus strand of NC_046666.1, from coordinate 36,729,222 downwards.
GTTGCATTAGTTTTTGTACCCGAAATCAGCGTTTGTAAACAAAAATTATCATTAAGATTCCCAGTTTAAGCAAATTTTTAATTATGCTTGTGTTTTGTTCAAAAAAATGAGTATTTTTTCGAATTTATTAAATATTAAAGGTTAAAAATTGTACGGAAATTTACGTTTCTCGGTTTTGTTAGTTTTTTATCGATAAGCGTTTTTAAATAAAAAATCAATATTTTTTAAACAAGATTTGTAATCCTATAACACTTTTGGATTATGATAGTTTTTTTTGCTCAGAAATTGGTGTTTTCAATTTTAAAAAATTAGATTTCAAATAAGAATAAAATATTTTATCAATTTTAGGTTATGTTGGTATTCTACACCAAAAATTGGTATAAAACAAAAATAATTGTGACTAAAGAAAGAATTAGACTCCGTTAACAATATTTAATTATTTTAAAGTCTCCTATCAAAAAGAAAAATATTTCAAAGGAGATTTGCATATTTTAACAATCTTATATCATGATCGCGTTTTACATAAAATTTACATAAAATTGGTATTTCAAAACAAATATCATAATAATTTTAACACGATTTGGAATCTTTTGATAAATTTGAAGTTTGTAAGCGTTTTCAGCGGAAATTAATATTTTTACTAAAAAAGAGATTGAACAAAGATTTACAAATTTAACAATTTCAGGTTATGTTGGTGTCTTTATAAGAGATTGGTATTTTAAAACGTAAATCATTATAATTTAAAAATTTTTTATAATCTTCGAATGGTTTTGTATGTTGTATTTTTTTCGTCGAAAATTTGTCTTTTTGATATAAAAACAAATTCAAAGAAGATGTAGAAATGCTAACAATTTTAGGTTATGTCAGCGTTTCCAACCAAAAATTGTTATTTTAAAACAAAAATGGCAATAGTTTAAAACAGATTCGCATTTTCTTAATAGTCTTCGATAATAATAACCATTACATTTAGAAAAAAATCTTTAAATAAGTTAGTTTATTTACGATCACAGAAAAACTAATTTAAAGGCGACATCTATTTAATTGAAATTAAGTTTCAAAATTTGAAACAGAGGCAGATTTTGAAGAAAAAAAATTTAACTTTTTATAAAATCTTATTTTCAGTTTAGTTACAGAATAAATATTTGCTTCTTGGATCATTAATTTTTAAATGTAGAAGAAAAAGGTTTTTTTGGAAAAAATTAACCGCTTCTGAGAAAATTGTGGTGAGGAGAAATTTCTTTAGAAAATTAACGTTTTTGGTTATTTTCCAAAGAACGTAGGACACAAAACTTACGTTTTGCATATTTTTAATAGGGCTTGATTCAAAATGGAATCTTGTCATTTTAAAGAATTAAGCCATTTCTTTCTGGCATGCTAAAACTGTATTTGTTTATGAAAATTTTTTAAATAATTATCAAACTGCTGCTATTGCTAACTATAATAGATTATACATTAATTCATCTTATATTTTATATACAAAATATGCACATAATTCAACTTATCGTTGAAAATCAAGAGAAAATTACTTTTGTTCATTAATTTATTTAAAAAAATTATTTAACAAATTTTTTTCATACTATAACGTTTTTAAAATTATTGGTGAATTCTTATTACACTGACAAGCTCCTTTTTTGTGAATTTAAGGACCTAAAAAAAGGGTGCATCGGAAAAATTAGGGAAAAGATATTATTTGTTTTGTTGTTAAATAAAAAAATGGTATGTTAATTAAAATTGAGTTTGTGCTCTGAACCCTAATATCTGGAAATCTTGCGGTCAGTAAAAAAAACAATAAAATCCATCAAAAATTGGCTTACAGACAGAATTTTGCCCTCAAAACATTCTTTTGGTCACACTGTGCCCCTGGGGTATGGGGTAAAGTTGGCTAGCGTAGGTTTAAAGTCGGATAGGGAAAAGGGTAAAATCGGCTAGGGTATGGATAAAATCAGGTCGGCTACGGGGAAAATTTGGCAAAGGGACGGGTAAAGTTGTCTAGATTACGGGTTGAATTCGGCTAGGGTACTGGGTAAAGTCAATTAGTGTACGGAGTGAAGTTATTAAGGATGCGGGGTAAAGTCGACTGGAGCACGAGTAAAAGTCTTCTGCGCTACGGAGTACAGTTAGCTAGAGTACGAAGTATTTTCGGCTAAGTTACGGGGTAAATTTGGCTAGGATAGGGGTAAAGTCGGCTGGGATAAGGGGTGAATTCTGGTAGGGTACCGGGTAATGTCGATTAGGGCACATGATAAAGTTGGACAGGCTACGAATAAAATTGGTTAGGATGAGTAGTAAAGTCGAGTAGGGTACGGGGTAAAGTTATATAGGATACGGGTTGATTTCGGTTAGGAAACGGGGTAAAATCGGGTAGGTTACGGGATAAAGTCGATAAGGGTACAGGGTACAATTATCTAGGGGACAGGGTAAAATCAACTGGAATTCGGGGTAAATATATATATAGCATGCGGGGTAAAGTCAGTTACAGTGCGGGGTAATGGGGACTAGCAGACGAGGTAAATTCGACAAGTTTACTGGGTAGAGTTATCTAGGGTACGGAGTAAAGTCAGCTAGGATGCGGGTTAAAGTTATATATGATTCGGGGTAAAGTTGGCAAGGTTGCGGAGTAATGTCGACCAGGACACGATTTAAAGTCGATTAGATCCTTTTTTATCTCATTTTTCACATCAAAAAGAAGAATAAAAACGTTTTATAGTCTGAATAGTATTACAGGAAGTTGGCATGCCTAATGTATCCGGATTTGCCACGTCTTGCCTATCCGCAATTCGATATCCGGGCAATAACGTTGTCACCTGAAAACCACTGCAGTCGATCGTGTAAGTTAGAGTGACATATCGCAGGATCGAGCTCCGAGACCCTTCGAAAGTCGAGATTTACGAGCGATAAAGATCACCACGATAGCGAAATTCCTGAAACTAGGAAAGTTTCTTTCTCCCATAAACAGTACTTTAATAAAAAAAAGAAAAACAAATAATTCTCTTTTGGTGTCACGAAATCTCTAAATTCAATTATAAAGTTAATATTATTGCAATTTTTTTTACTTCATACTATCTATTATCTAACATGATAGAGTACATAGATAAGAAAAGAAAAGACAGTAATTATAAATCCTTATTTCCGGTCTAATTAATTTAATTAAAAATGTAAATAATAATTTCCTTTCCATTAAGATTTGCCCATGTGGGAAAAGGGATTTTTTATCTTTCTTAGCATATTTTCAATATTTTTCTGGGTTGGAATGGGACGCTCTTAATGCATGGAAATAAAGTGTTTCCTTTTTCCATAACCAAAAAATTTCCAAATAAAAAATTTCCCTCATAAAGAAATATTAATAAAAATATTACAAAAACCACTGCCTCCTTTCATGTAAGTAAACATTATTACAGACAATAAAAAATCCGCTTCCAATGAAAAAAAAAATATATAAAAAATATTTTTTTTATTGGAAGCAAAGTAATATTGTTTTGGATAATTTTTCTTTGCTCGAAGAGGGAATTTTTAAATTTGAAAATTTTTTATTTTGAAGCAGCATTTATTAAATATTTTCCCCCTGTCCAAAGAATTAAAAAAATTCACAAAAAACGCTCATTTCTTTCATGTTTCTTTAAAATTATGAAAATATTTAAACAAGGGACTTTTTTTCACTTTTTTTTGTCTTCGATTTTTGAAAATGTAATTCATATATCGTTCGCTATTGCAGGTACAAAAATAATTCTATGTCTTTCATTTTCGAAAAATTTATCAAGATTAATGATTCCTTATTTTAACCCCGAAAAAGACGCCTGTTCTTTCGAAAAAAAAATTAATTGTATAAACAACAACATAAACCTTTTTTTGAAACATTTATTTTAAAAACTTCTATAAATTTGTATAATCCTGAAAGCTTATCATTTTTTATGTGGAAAAGCGGAAAATATACTTTTTGGTTCTTCTTTCAAGTTGCAAAGAGAAATCTTTAAGTTTTGACCATTTTTTTTTGTATTTATAGGAACATTTCATACATATTTTTCCCCTCTTCTAAAAAATATAAAAATTACAAGAAAAAGTAAATCCGCCTTCCATGTTCTCAAGATTTACAAAAATGTTGAAAGGATGGAAGTATTTGTTTAAATATTTTTTCTGGATTGGAAAGGTAAATCTTTCAGTTTTTTAAATTTACGAAAATAAGAAAATTCCTCTTCCAACGCAGAATAAATCACCTGTTATTTGAAGCAAAAAAAAAAAACGCATGAAAAAACAAATTTTCAAAATCACGTTATCTGATAATTTTGAAGATTTATTTCGGTAAAAATTATAAAAATTAAAGATCCCCCTTCAAACTAGAACACAATTTTGAAATAATCAATCCCTCTTTTCAGCTTCAAAAAATGTATAAAAATGAAAGATTTCCCCCATCTAACACTAAAAGTAAAGAAATAACCCCCTATTCTAAATCAGAAAAAATTTACATAAATTAAATATTTCACCTTTTAGCTTATAAATGTTTTTTCAATAGTTCGAAAAAGTTTTATATTAGTATAATTTTCAACCTTTTTTCTTTTTTTTGTAATGAAAAAAAGAAAATTGTTTTGGTCGGACATTTTTTGGAAAATTTTTCAATCTTTGAAATAAAAGAATCCATCCACCTGTACGATAAAAGATTTAAAAAATAAAAATGCCTCTAGTCCAAAAAAGGAAGGTATTACTAAAAAAATCATTTCCCTTTTCAGAATAGAGCAATGTTCGAACTTTAAATATTTCTCCTTCTCACACAACAAAATAAGCATCAGAAAATCACCTATTCCAAATCAGAAAAATTTACAAAAATGAAATAGTTCCCCTTTTAAACCAGATTTTCTTTTAATTAATTCAAAAACTCGTAAATTAATATAATTTTTATTTTCTAATTATTTCTTTTTGTGAGAAGGAAGACAAATTTTTTCCGTACGTTTTTCCAAGTCGGAAGAGGAAATATTTAATTTTTTGGGGAGGGGGGGGGGGGGAATTTTCATTCTTTGAAATAAAATTATCTTTCATTCTATGAAATAAAAATGATAGAAAATTAAAAATTATTTTAATAAAATAAAAAGAACAATTTTAACAAAAAAAAATCAATTACAAGATGAAAAGTACTTGCAAAATGCAGAAAACAAAAAGGTCTTAAAATCAATGCGAACTTTTGAAATATCAAAATTAAATATATAATTGATGTCAATTTTAAATCAATCATTATTTTTTCAAAACATTGTTGACCTCTAGGATATAAATGTCGATTTTTGTTTTTTCTTTTGGACTTTCGATGAGATATAAATCCTAGTTAAAAATGCTTCCACAAAATCTCTCCTAAAATAAAAAACATAAATCAACCCCTCGATGTTTTATTTTTTATTCATCTGAAGAAGAATCTTGGAATAACTTTTCGTTAAAGTAAATTGACAAAAAAAGTAAAAAGAAAAGGTCTTCCACCCTCTATAATAAATTCATCAATTTTCTTCAAAGAAGTGTGCCTGAATGCGTGCTTTGCGTTTACGCAGTGGGACATATTTTTTTTGACTTTGAGACCACATTATACGAACTTCGAGTTTCTGGTTCGTTGATATTCACGTGGGAAGACCACCCTTCGTCCAAAGTTTATAGCTATTGAATTTACTTCTGCTATTCAAAACTGGAGTCTTACGCAACTTGCGTTGAATGTGAATGGTGAAAAAGCATCTTCTTACCCTTTATCTCATTTTTCCTCTTATTTTCCGTCCTTCACTTATACTTTAGCAACTTATTCTCTTGAATTTTAAAGAAGTTTTTAGAAATCTCAAGGGGGAAAATCATAGTCGGAATTGAAAAGTTTTTAATATGAGATTCTGGTGAAGTTTCCTTCGAATGATAGTTTTTAATATGTTTCTTTTAATTCCTGCAATTATTAAAATTATAATCAATTATGTCATTTTGTTTACCAGGATAATTTATTTTTCATCTTACATATTATACAGTGTCGATTACTAGTCTATTCTTTTCTTGGAGAGACGAGAAAAAATCGACCTCTGCCAGGATTTGAACCGGAAACGCCACTATACGTAAGTGGAGCGTTCAGCAATTAAGTGAACGAGACTGTGGTAGATCATTTCTCATTTCTTCTATATTGTAAGGGGCAAAATTATAGTCGAAATTAAATAGTTTTTATATGAGATTTTTTAAATGTTTTCTTTCAGTGATAGTTTTTAACTCTTTTAATTGCCGACCAGCAATCGACAGTTCTATGGTTCGACTCCCATAGTTGCTTTCATTTCTCGAAGTAGGGACTTTGTCAGTTACCTTTCCTTATGTCCTAACAACGCATCTGCAAATTTTCGAAATTTTAAATCTTATTAAATCTAGAAGTTATTTTAAATGTATGCAACTTTAAAATTATTTTTTAAATGTTTTTTAAACTTCTGAATGTCTTTTGAAATTAATAGAATTTTTCGTTCAACTTTTGGAAATTTCGCAAATTATAAAAAATCATGTTAAAATATTCTAGACTCTTTTAACAATTTCGGAAATCTTTTAAAATCTTTTTAAGTATTCTTTGTAAATATTATTCCAAAATAAAAAATGGTTTTCAATTTTTCTAGGAATCTAAGGAAAATTTTTTATTCTTTTGAAGCCTTTCTTAATTTTTAAAAAGGTTCTCATTTTTTTTTAAATCTGCAAAAATCGACATTTTATTTTAAATTAGGCTGTGGCTATTTGCACCGAAATTTCGGTTCGACTAGCCAAATTTTGTTGGTACAAACTTCGTTTAAATTATATGAAATCATTTCAAGTTTTCAATTAATTTTAAATATTTTCAAAACTTCCAAACATCTATTAAAATTACTCAAATTTTGTCTAGAAATAATAAGGGTCCAATTGCTATTTAAACATCTAAATTGAAACATTTCACTTAGACACTAAATCTTTCTTTTTAAAAAACAATCAAAATAGTAACGTTCAAGGCTCAAAAGATATTCGAAATTTTAACGATTTAAGTTTTTTCAGGTAAAACAATTCAATTTCAAATTGTTTATTTTTAAATATTCAGTTTTGATTTATTCGGCTTGAATAAACCGTCAAATATTGATAAATATAAAATAATTATTATTGCTTGTAATAAAAAAAATTTAAAATAGCATGAATTAATATTTTACGCTGAGCCAATATTTTTAATTTAGTGAAAGCGTTTAGTTACAAAATAAATTTTTCCGAAGTAATTTTTCAATTAAAAATAGTAAATAAATAGTAATAGTAATAATAGTAATAATAATAAGCTTAATTTTAATCCGATCATTACTGAACTTTAAGACGATCATTGGAGCAACTTTGGAATGCTTCATGCAAAAATCAGTAATTATATGAATTTTTTCTGATACAAAAAATGCGTTTCATATACGTGAAATGTTAGCGGGATAAGACTGGAGATACAAAAATGGTTATTTTATTTTCTTCTCCTTGAAGTATTAAAATGAATTATTTTATAGAATGTTAATAATTTTCCGTTCTTATTAGATTATCTTCAAAATGATTATTTTACAAATGACTTTCTACAGGGTGGACACGCTGGGGCTTACATACATGGCGAGATGAATGCTACTCGAGTTGCATAACAGCAGAGGAGAAGCCATTATACAGGGGTATTTTCATACTTCGCGCCTTCAAAGTTTCATTCGGATCGGTCATTCGGTCAAGTCCGTGTTTCTTCGGATAAAGTTTATAATAGTTTCCATGGTTGTGTACGAAACTTCAAACGGATACAAGTGTCAAAACAATATAGGTTATGTTATATAGTAATAAAAAATAATAAAAGTGTTTAATTAATAATGAAGTGCGACATGTGAACCGAGAAGTAAACGTCATTTTTTTCTGTGACAATAACATTATAGAATGGCTGCTAAGTGACAAATACTATAAAATAGTAATAATATTCTGTGCTTCCAGTGGGCGAAGAGTGAATGGTGTTTAACGCTTATTTTTACTGCATAAAAAAGGTATATTATGAATAGACAGAATATGTTTCAAATAAAGTGAATGAAATATTATATGCGTAAAATTTAAATTAACATTGCCTACATTTACTGACAGCGATTAGGGAAAACAGGTGAATCTAAACATAACCGTTTGAAGTTTCGAACGCAACCATGGAAACTATCATAAACTTGATCCGAAGATGCACGGACTTGGCCGAATGGCCGATCCGAATGCAACTTTAAAGACGCGAAATATGAAAATACCCCTGTATAAGGGCTTCTTCCCTGCTGTTGTGCAATTTAGGTAGCATTCAACTCGCCATGTATGTAAGCCCCAGCGTGTCCACCCTGTATATAAACAACAGTAGATGTGAAGCCAGAAGTATTTTCGAGGCGTGTCGAACAAAAGGTTTAAATTCGCTTCAGAGCTTGATTATAAGCTTAATTTTAATCCGATCATTACTGAATTTTAATACGATCATTGTAACACCTTTGGAATGCTTCATGAAAAAATCAGTAATTATATGATTTTTTTCTAGACGTGAAGTGTTAGCGGGAGAAGAATGGAGATACAAAAATGGTTATTTTTATCTTCAACTTGAAGTATTAATCTGAATTATTTCATGGAATGATAATAATTTTCTGTTCTTGTTAGATTATCTTCGAAATTATTATTTTACAAATGACTTTCTATAAAAACAACAATAGATGTGAAGCCAGAAGTATTTTCGAGGCGTGTCGAAGAAAAGGTTTAAATTCACTTCAGAGCTTGGTTGTAAGCTTAATTTGAATCCGATCATTACTGAATTTTGATAGGATCATTGGAGCACCTTTGGAATGCTTCTTGCAAAAGTCAGTAATGATATGATTTTTTTCTGATATCAAAAACGCGTTTAATAGACGTGAAATGTTAGCGGGAGAAGAAAGGTTCTCTTACAAAAATAAAAACACTGAGGCTATCGCTCATAAATGCAAGAATAATGAACTTCCAAAAATGTTCAATCTTTTTAATTTTTCGGGCAAACTATTCACTTTATGGCAATATTTTATATAACTATTTTTATTCAGAAGAAAATTTAGAGTGTTTTATTATATTACTATTTTTGCTCTAAAAACAACCGTTTCCAAGGAAAATCTAAAAACATAAAATCATCCGCCATATTAGATGATGGCGTCTCGAGCGCCCCCCCCCCCCCAAATTTACTGAATTTTGGGAGGAAAGAAAGTCGATCTTTTTTCAGAAAACAATTTAATTTAAAAAATTTCTGAATTTATTTTTCATGCATTTTTGTTTTTCAATATGTTGATCAGGATAATTAATTAATCTTTAGATGTTGAAGATTAAACAGTGTCCATGACTTATCTATTGTTTATTTTATTATTGGTTGAAAAAGGAGAAACAATCAACCTAATTTATATCCTAATTCGGTAAAAATTCTTTAGAAATATTCATTCTAAAAAAGTTTTACAAGGAAAAAATATGCATACTCGCGACACCATGTGATATAGGAGAAACAAGAAATTATCTAGCACAGCCTAGGTGTCGTATTAGTTAATGCTCCACTTATGTACAGTGTCCTTCCGGTTTCAAATCTTGGCTGAGGTAGATTTTTTTCAGTTGTAAAAAAATAATAATGAAACAGAATATTATATTTAACTAATAAATATTTTAATTTAAGATTATTAACTAGTATAGTTTTAATGCATATAACCGAGAGGTTTATTTAAGAATTGATTAAATTAACCTAAAATTTAAAAAAAGAAATATTAGAATTATTTATTTATTCAATGTACAAAAATTAATTAACAAGATATTTTCAGTAATATAGATAAATTACATCAGTAATCGACACTACCTAATATTCAACATCCAAAATTAATGGAAATTTTAATATGGGGCTTTTCAAAAACTGCATCTCACTGCCAGAGGAAGGCTTAACAAAAATTTTAATAAGCTTTTCACTTTACTGTAAACTAAATGATTAAGCATCAATAAAAAAATAGAAAATTGATTGTTAGACTTGGGTAAATATTGAACTATTTTGTTACAAATTGTTTTTTTTTAAATTAATTTTCTAACAGATAATTTGATAAATTAATGTTTGGCTGAAAATTGACATTCATTGAAAATACGATTAGTTGCTTGCAAATTAAAATGCTTTCTTGAAAATGAATTTCCATTATTTTCGTAGAAAATTCATTTCTTTGGTTTCAAATTAACTTTTTTTGGAAACATTTACTGATTTCGAAAGCATTAGTTTTTTTTTTTTTTTGAAAAATCAACAATTCGGAGGAAATTTTCTTTTTGCTAAAAAATATTGTCTGGTTAAAAATGCAACTCTTTTCTTGAAAAAATTATCTTTCTAGTTTGACAATTATTCATCTCTTTTGATTCAACTAAATTAGTGAAAATTCGTCCCTTTCGGTTGAATTAATTTGTTTTGTATTAAAATATTTTTTAGTTGAAAATTCAAATATTATATTTTTCTCTGGAAATATATCTTCTTAGATTAAAGAGGAAACCACTTTTTTTTATAGAAATTCGTTTTCTTAGTAAAAAATTAATTTTTTAAAGTAAAAATTTAACTATTCTATTTCTGGTTGAAAATTGATCACTTTTACTGAAACATCAAGCATTACATTTTTCATTGAAAATTCATACTTTGTGATGTAAAATTAAACTATTAAGTCAAAAATTAAACTAATTTGTTAAGCATTATTTTTATTAAAGAATGATTGATCAATTTGTTTGAAAGTGTATTCTTTTTTGTTCAAAACAAATGTTCCTAACTAAAAATTTAGCTATTCCATTACTATTTAAAAATTTTCAACTTTGGTTTAAAATTAATGTACTTCTGCGAATTCCCCTTTTTGTACAAAAATAATCTTCTTAATTGAAAGTTTGACTACATGGTTAAAAATTGAACTTCTCTGCTGAAAAATCGTTCCATTTTCTGTTGAAAATTAATTTTTTGCATGGAAAATTTAAATAAATCATTATTGGTTAAAAACTTATCGGTTTTAGCTTAAAATCTTAGTACTTAGCTTTGAAATTGAGCTTTTTTTGCTAAAGCTTCCTCTTTTTAGGTTGAAAATTCATCTGTTTTGGTCCAAATTTTATCTTTATTGGCTAACCATGCTACTGTTTTTTTTTAATAGAACTGTGTTGGTTGAAGAATCAATTCTGTTGTTGAAGATTCGTCTTTTTTGTTGTTAAATTCAACTGTTTTTGTTTTGGCGCTAAACTATTTTTGTTTGCCATATCAACTATTAAATTTCTCGTTTAACATTTTTCCTTTGGGTTGAATTGAAATGATTTTAATATTTAAAATTAAAACCTTCTTCTTGTAATTGTTGAAAATTAATCTTTCTTTATTTAAAAGAATTCGTATTTAAACCTTGAAAATTCAACTATTTGGTAAACAATTGATTTCTTTTGCTTGAAAGTGCAACCTTTTAATTATAAATGCAACTGTTTGATCAAAAATCATTTCTTTTTCAGTTAAAGGCTCAACTACTTGTTTCAAAATTCATGAATTTTGTTAAAAATTTGTCTTTCGATAGAAAATTAATCTTATTGGTTAATAATTCTTTTTTTTTGCTAAAAATTAAACTATTTAGTTTAAGGTTTAATTCTTTGGCTTCAAATTCAACTGTTTTGTTAAACTCATCTTTCTTGGTCCAAAACCATGTTTTGGTGAAATATTTTTCTTTTGTGGTAAAAAAATCATCTTTCTTGATTGAAAATTTTACTGTTTATGGAAAAATTCGTCTTTTTGGGTTGATTATTTATTTTCTAGAAAATGTTGTCTGATCCAAAATTCAACTATTTGTTTTAACATGCAATATATTTCAACTTGAAATCTTGAGTGTTTAATATTTAATTCGATATATTACCTATAGATTAATTTTATTTTAAAAACTTTTTATGAAAATAAAGAGAATAAACAAAAAATGTTGACTACAAGGGGAGAAAGTGATATTTTTCAAGCCTTCCGTGGTGATTTCTGTCAAATAATTGGATTGGTGTAATAATAATTAATCCAAATAACATTTCGTATTTTTAACGGCCCCTAATTCATGTGCTAAAGATACGTGATAAGGGTTTTAGAGATAAGTTGGTTCAAGGTAGGTTTTTAGTATTCGGTACGCGTGTTTATATCGTTTAAGTGATGGATTAAGGGATGAGATTGTGAAGGTGCTCTTTTTGCTAAGTAGATGTAAATTTGCGAGGATCTTTTTTAAATACAAGTCATGGGTCTTTATTATTTAGATTTTTTTTCCTCTAAAAAACAGCTATCAATATTTTATTTACCAAAATTTTTTAAATTTTTTATTCTTTTCTCTTCAAAAGAAAATTTTTCAGAAATGTTAAATTTCCAACAACAACAAAATATAAATTTTTAACCATATAGTTTAATTATCAACCAAAGGAGATAAATTATCATCCAAAATTGTGATATCAAGCGTTTTATTGAACAGAAATTAGGTTTCGATTAGGAAACAAAAACGGTGACGTATGTACAAAAAAAAATTGAATTTTCAAAACAAAAATATTAATTTTAAACCCGAAAATATAAATTTTCGAAAAAAAGTTCTTTTTCAAAAAAAAAATTATTAACAAAACTGTCACATTTTGAATAAAAAGTATTATTTTTGAACTGAAACGCTGTATTATTTACAAAACAGCTACATTTTCTATACCCAGAAGCAATAATTGTCAACATGAAAGTTAATTTTTAATTAAATGGTTTAATTTTAAATCCAAAAATATGAATTTGCAACTAAAAACGGAATCTTCGGATAGAATAGTAAAATTTACAGCTAAAAAAGTAATTTTTGACAATTCTTTTTTTAAATATTTTTCACAAGAAAAATAATTTAACTTGTATTAAAGAAATAAATTTTGAACTAAAATGATTCATTTGGAACCAACAAAAATTTTCTTTTAACAGAACTGTTTAAATTTGAACTAATTCGTTGAATTTTTGACAATAAGGAATCATTTTTAACCAGGAAAATTAATTTTACAGAAGTTTAATTATCAGCTAAAAAAAAAAAAATGTTAAGAAATATGGAAGTTGAATTTGTAGTTACAAAAATTAATGTTTAGCCATAGAAAAAATGTTAAACCAATAGATCAATTTTCAACCAAAGAAAGAAGATTTAAACCAAAAAGATTAATTTTCTTCCAAAAACACCAATTTTTAACGAATTATATCAATTTTTAACTGAAAAAAAAAATTTTTTTCAACGTATTAGTTGAACTTCTAACAAAAAAAGCATACGTATTCAACAAAAACTGGAAAAATTACATTTCCAGCTGTTAAGAATTATTCTTTAACCCCAGAGAGAGCTTGAACATTAATTTTTAACGAGTAGTTAAAACTTCAATCAAGTAGTTGGATTTTTAAACAAAAAGTATGAATTTCCAACAAAAAAGTTTTTTTAAAGCCGAATAGTTAAATTATAATCAACTACCAAGTATTATTATATACTAAAAAAGTAGTTTTATTTTCATCTTAAAAAGACAAATTTTTAACAAAATAGTTGAATGATCAAATAAAAAGTATGAATCCTTAGCGAAAAATGAAATATTTGATATTTGAACCAAAAAATATTTAAAATAAAAAACAGTTAAATTCAACCAAAAACACGTCTTTTCAATCAAACAATTTCTTTACAAGCGAAACAAGACAAATTTTTTATCAAATATGTAATAGTTAAATTTTCAGTTAAAAAATTAATGCTCAACCAATAAAGAATAAATTTTTAACCAAGAAGATTAATTTTCTATTAAAGAAGACAAATTTCTCACAAAATACAGGACTTTTGACTAAAAAATATAAATTTTCAACTAAGTAGTTGAACTTTCAACTTAAGCAGGTATTTTTTAACAAAAGAACGGAACAGTTACATTTTCAGATTTAAAAAAATTATTTTTCGAACAAAGAGATGAATTCCCAACTAAAATTATGAATTTTCAATAAAAAAAATTTTTAACAAGAAATTTAAATTTAAATTAAATAATTGAATTTTTAACCCGCAAATACAATAAATTGTTAACAAAAAAATAATAATTTTGGAAAGAACAAATATTGAACGCTGAAAATTAATTTGTTTGAAAAGGTTTTTTGTATATTCACCTAATTCTGTCTACCGCTTTTGGGAGATTTACAACTTTCCAGAAACAATAAGGAATACTTAAAAATATTTTTCATTTCGGGATGGGAGAAAAGCTTAAAAAAATGTCTAACTTAGTTTAAGTATTCGTCGGAACTTAATGATTTTTTCTAAAAAAGTGGTGAAAATTTCCTTATCGCCTTCATTTTCTTAAATTAAGCATATTTTTAAATTAACCATAAAAATTTTTTTTTTACTGGCTAAAACAGTCAGAAGTGTGCCAATAACAATCAGTAAGGTTTAACTGGTCAAATCAGTTGAATTATATTTTGTCGGGATCTCACTAATTTTCAGTGAAATATCACTAGTTTAAGCGGCCAGAAGTGTGACTGACAATCAGTGAGTTTTTACTGGTTCAATCAGTAATATTCCGTCAGCGTAAAACGTTATATCGCTAGTTGAATCTATCATCTGCCGTTATTGGTATATTCAAGTAACTGTTTTAATTGAGTCACTTTTTGGATCACTGGGTCGGAATCGGAAAATCACTGATTCACCAGTGATAAGTTCAAATACTGTTTCAACCAGTTACCATTTAACTCGTTTAAGAGTTGCCAGTTTAAGAATGTTGATTATCAATAATGGGATATAATTTTCTGCCATTTTCTGTAATTTCCTTTAGAAATTTTTTAAAACTCGATACTTTCATAAGGTAATAAATAATAATAATGATAATAATGATAATAATAATAATAATAATGATAATAAATTCGAAAATCTGAATAACTTTCATGGTGAAATGGCCAATTAATGAAAATCGAAACGATCGTCGTCGCGAGGCTTTAGTGTTAGCCTGATGTCCTTTATATTCAATTAACGGGGCAGAGGCGATTTGCCAAACGTGAATATGGTTACAACGCAATCGACTGTGCCAAGGTATCAAAAATTTATTTCAGAATAATTAACGCGTGCAAATAAACGAGCCCATTATGAATTTTACTCGTAATTCAAATAAAAGGGGAAAAGAGGTTCTTCATTCTTCGCAAATCAATAAAATAATTATGCTTTCGTGTAATCAAGTATCTTCCTTTATATAATTTGTTCAACAAGCAGGAAATGATTCATTCTAAATGAGTGAGTTTAAAAATTCGAAATTAAAAATACTTTAATTTTAAACGAATTTTGGAATTTTTAAATTTTTAACGATTAAATTTTGAATTCATTAATTTTTGAAACTTCCGATTTGAAATCATATAATTTTTAACGTTTTTAGAATTATTATTAAACTTTAAGGATTTGCAATTTTAAAATCAAGAATTTTAAACAGTAGATGTGACACTGCATTTGTTTACAGAAATCTTTTTTTTTTAATCTAACTTGATTGAAAACTGATTCTTTCATTTGAAAATGTAAATTTTTCTATTTACAGAAGAAAATTTGTCGTTCTTAAAGTAAAAATTCAATTATTTAGAATGGAAAATCAACTTTTTGTTCAAAAATCATCTTTTTGGTTTTTTAAATTCATCTCTTTTGGTTGAAAGTTTTTAAAAAACAACTGCTTGGTTAAAATTAATCTTTTATGTGTTGGAGCCCCCATCTATGATGTCCAAAATTTATCTATTTAATTGAATTCAACTTTTTTAAAAATCTTTTTGAGTTGAAAATTCTATTATTAAATTTTTAATTGAGATTTCATCTGCTTTGATTGAAAATTTATTCTTTTCTGGTGGAAAGTTAAATTTCTAAACTAAAAATGTAACTATTCCATTATTTGTTGAAAATCTATGTATTTTTTTAAAAATTCTTTTCTTCTTATTGTTGACAATTAATTATTTCACTTACAAAAGCTGTTTCTTTTTCAATTAAATATTGGTAGTTTTTCTTTAATTTAAATGAATATTCAACTGTACTATTTCTTTTTGAAGTCAAACATTCAACTTTTTGTTGAAAATTCGTCTTTTTGGGTAAGAATTTCTATTAATTTAAAAAAAATAAAGTTTAGGGAAAAAATTAAATTTTTGTTGAAAATTTAACTATTTTCTAGAGAATTCGCTTATTTATTTAAAAAATCAATAATTTGATGGAAATTTTGTTTAGTCAGAAATCTTTCTTGGTAAAAAGGCAACTCTTTTGTTAAAGGTTGTTTTTTTTGGTTTGGAAATTCATATTTTTCGATCAAAATTTAATTAGTGTGTAGTTAGCAGTACACCTTTGTTGATAGAAATTCTTTTTCTTTTTTTAATTAAACTATACTTTATTTAAAATAAAAACCTCGTTTTGGTTGAAAATTGAACTATTACATTTTTAATCAAGATTTTTTTAAAATTCGAGTATAAGATTGAACTCGTTTGCTAAAATTTAATTTTTTTATTGAAAATGAAAATCTTTGGTTGTCAATGCATTTCATTGGTTTGAAATTGAACTGATTTGTTAAAAATTCGGTTTTTGTTATTGAAAACTCAAATATGCCGTTAAAATTTAATTTTTCAGTAGAAAATTAACTTTTTAGTATAAAATGTAACTACTTTAAAGATAATTCGACTTTTTAGATTGAAAATTCAACAATTCAGTGAAATTGTTTTTCTCTTGACTGAAAAGTTCGTTATGGTTAAAAATTCAACTTTTTCATTGAAAATTCGTATTTATGTTTCAATGACGTTTGTAATTATTTAATTTTAAATGCCATCATATAATTTTTTCAATTATCAAACTCTAAAGGCTTATAATTTCAAATTTTTGAATTGTAAAAATTAACTATGAATTCTTCTTTTTCTTTTCAAGGCAAATGTTAAAAGTAACAAATTGAGCCCCATTCAACTCTCTATAAATATTAACAATAAGAAAATCGCTTTCCCAATTCAAAACTAAATTAAAAACCAATATTGCCACACTTGCGACCAAAAAAAAGTTTCAGGATTAAGGAATGACCCTTTTCCAATTCAGGAAAAATGCTCCTTTTTTTATCTCAATAAAAATGTGAAAATTTTCCCCTTTAATTTGATAAAAGTGTTAAAAATAAAAAATGTCTCTATCTCAATTCAG
The DNA here is from genome assembly GCF_010883055.1 of Belonocnema kinseyi. Lineage (NCBI taxonomy): Eukaryota > Metazoa > Arthropoda > Insecta > Hymenoptera > Cynipidae > Belonocnema > Belonocnema kinseyi. Next base: position 36,712,087 of record NC_046666.1, on the reverse strand, counting down.
AGATCAATTAATAAAGAAAACATTTCTTCTCTAATTTCAAAATAAATTAAATACAAAAATTTTCTCCCATTCAACGTAATAAAAAAATTTCTATTCCGATTCAGAAAAAGAGTGAAAATAAAAAATTCTTCTCTTTCATCATAAGACAAATATTTAAAATAAAGCATCTGTCTCGCTTCAACTAAATGAAAATATTATTCATAATGTTAAAAATAAAAATAAAACGTTTAAACTCCCTTCTGGAATTTAGAAAAAAAATATAAATCAAGATTTATACCCTTCATTAAAATTGTATTTACTTCGTTCAATTTATTGTTTTGTTTTTTCATTAAAAGTTTCAACATTTTTCATAATTTCATGTTGTTGGTTAAAGCAGGCCACTTTCCATCTTTACTTTCTTATACTTTCATTTGGATTAAATCTTAAATATCAAATAACATAATTATTTGCTAAATAAAATTAAAAGCCTTCTCATTTTCAATGTTACATTATTAAAAGTTTGATAAATTTTTGAACTTGAAATTATTTAATTATAATGACCTGAAAAAATGTCTGTTAACCGAGAAAAGACTCAAAATTTGTTTTTGTTTTTATGAAAGGCCCTGAAATATTTATATTATTTGAAATAATATTTTTTCAAACAGGAATAAACTCCTATTATTTTACATTCCTTATTTTTTAATGGTCGATTGCTGAGAGAAATTTTTTTCATTAAAATAAAGTGTAAGCAAAAAAGAAGGATTTTTTTTGTTTACAAGGATAAGCCCAGCAACCAATATCTTATTATATTTTATTTAATCAATTAAGTTAATTTCTTTGAAACAAATTAAGAAAACTTAATATTAAAAAATTGGCAGTAATAGATTTTTAAATTGTTTATGATTGAAATATGTATTGGGAAATAAAAATAGAAGCAAGTAAACGCGCTTTATGCGCGTGCATTTACTGCCAAAATTGAATAACTTAAATAAAAAACTATGAAAAATATACCAGTGCAATATTTAATCATAAAAATAAAAACTATATAAAATAAGAACGATAGAGTTCAAGTAAGTTCAGCGCTTTTTATGTTTCTTCTGTATCGTAAGGTCGCTAGTTTTATAATGCCAATAAAATTACAGTGTCACAAACAATTCCTCCTTTATAAGGACAAGAAAGAAACATCGAACAATAAATTTTTGTGGCTTCTGGAATTGCTTGTTAAAATATCATTAAAAAATTATTAAATCAATTTGAGTAATTAGGATAAAATTCCTAAGGTAGCTGCGTAATTGAAGTCAATGAAATACGTATGCAATAAATTACGTTATTTTATGGGCAGTAGCCCTTGATTTTTCTAGAGGCACCTAGAGAATTCGAAATATTGTATAATTGAATTTTCACTAAAAAAATCTAAAAGAATAAGATTTAATTAACGTTTTAATTTCCTAATACCTTCCAAAATAAAAAAAGTTAGAAAATGACTTGAATCGCTTAAGAATTAAAAATGATGAGAGTAAAGAAATAAACATAAATAAACAATAATTCAAAAATTTTGAAAATAATTTGAAAACGAACATTTTCTTGTAAATATTCTGGCCTTTGTGAATCACATTTTCCAAATAAGGAATTTTAATTTTGAAAATGTATTCATAAAAAAAGGTTTAATTGCTGTTCTTAACCATTTTTTTATATTTCAGAATTAAGAAAAAACTAGGAAAACTTTTTATCATTTCAGAAGATATTTCGAAGTTTCAGAAATTTTGGAAATATTTAAAAGAGATTTCAGTCTTGTAGAGCTTCCAAAAAATTGAAATAAAATTTCACATTGTTGAAAATTCCGAAAGAAGAAGCCATTTGCGAATTTTAAGAGGCTTCAAAAGAATAGAATATTTTTCTAAAAATTTCTGTAAAAATTTCAAATATTTATTATTAGTTTTTTTTAAAATGAATTTTAAGAGAAAATTGAAAAACATTTTAAAGTTTTTGATATAATTTTCTAAAGATTTGAAAGGAATATAGAAGATTTTGAAGCAAAATTTTTGATCTTGTAAATGTACCAAATTTTAAACAAATTTAAAGCAAAATAAATATTCTTAAAGATTTCGAACAAAAAATTTAAAAGCTTTTAAAGGATTTTAAAAAGGTTCTAAAAAATAAAATAAATTTCCTAAGATTCCTGGGAAAGCTTCAGTTGATTAATTATTTTCAAAAATTAATTTATACAGAAAATTTAAAAGGATTTTAAAACATTCCAAAAGATTCCTAAAAATATGTCAAAAATATCCGAAAAAATTTAATGAATTTTCCTATTTTGCAGAAATTACAACAAAACAAGTAAAAAAACTTTAATTTCTTTAAAGAAATATTGCGAAGTCTTAGATATTTAGAAATTACTAAAAAAATCACTTAAATCTTGAAAAGATTTCGAAAAATTGTATACAAAATTTATATTTATGATGATTTCGAAAAGAGTTTTCTCAAGATGATAAGAAGGTTTTTTTCATTTAGTAAATTCATTCCAAAAGAATATTTACCAGATTTTGAAACATAATTTTTGTTTAATAATTAAAAAAGAATATGGAATATTGTAAGGTAATTAAAAATAATAATTCCATATAGCTTAGAAGATATTTGGGAATCTTATAAGTTTCAAAGAGATTACAAATTTTTCAATGAATTTAACTCTTTTTAATTAAAAATAAATTTTTTTAGGTTAAAATATGAACCGTTATATATCTCGTTGAGAATTTCATTTTTTTTTTAAATTCAATTACTTGGTTAATAGTTAATAGTACCAAATTCATCTTCGTGGTTAAAAACGCAAATATTTTGTTAATTTTAATCTTTTTTCTGATAACTCAACTATTTTTCAAAAAATTTAACTACTTTAGCATTTAATTTGCGAATTCATCTTTTTCGTTGTCCCTGTATTTCGATAAATATTAGGCTTTTCTCATAGAAAATTAATCTTTTTGGTAACAAATTTATCTATTTTGTTGAAAATTAAATTATTTGGTTAAAAAGGAACTATTTTTTGGTAAAAATTCTAATTTTAGGGTTAATAAATTAAGCTGATTTGCAGAAGACTCCGCTCTTTTAGAAAATATTCAATCTGTTTTTAATAAAAATACAATCTTTGAAATTGAAAGCTAATTTGTTTTTGGTAGAGGATTCAAGAATTAGATTGACTTGTTTTGATTTAAAATTCAAATATTTTTGGTTCGAAACACAATGATGCATTGCATTATTAAATTTTCTCTTAAGAATTTATCTGTTTTTATGTATAAAATTCCACTCTTTGGTTGAAAATTAACATTTTTGTTGAAATTTTCATTTGTCATATCAGAAGTCTAAAAATATTTTTTAAATTTCTGAAAAATTTTATAAAAATTAAATTCGTTTAAGCTCAATAACAAATTAACAAATTACCCTAAAAAATATAAATTTATTCAAAAATTGTATTTTGCATTACAAATTATTTTTTTTTCTTTAATCGAATAAATAAGCGATCATGCTGAACTAAGTAAGCAATTTTGATAAATCAACAAGATTTCTGTGAATTAAATATTAGAATACGGTGATTATATGGAAAACAAAATATTTGGTTGACCCAACTAAATTTTTCCGTTTTTGTATCGAAATTTTTTGTTATCTGGAGTATTCTGTTGATTTAGCAAAAAAATTTGGTTGTGTCAATCAAATATTTTGTTGAATCAACCCAACAATTTTTTGATTCAACCAAATCTTCATGTAAATCCCAGAAACCAGTTGTTTAGGTCCAAGAATTTTTTTTCAGTCTAGTGTAATAAAAAGTGAAATAATACCAATTTGTGCTTTGAATTGTAAGCTCTGTTGTAATTTGATTCATCAGTAAAGATAAAAGAAAAAATTAAGGTATTATTTGCATGCTATATAGGGATTTATCAGATTGAGGTCATGTTTATAAGCATGTGCGAAACAGTGCAAATAAAATTAGAACTTCCGATAAATGTGTGTGTGCGTGTGTGTAAATAGCAATTTGTCGCAGGCATGTACGTATTGGAACCAATAAAATACTTTTCAACTTTAAATTCGAGTGCTCTTTAGTTTTATTGTTCGAAAAAGCTCATAGCCTTATGTAAGCAAATGCCATTACATGTCTCGATACGGATAAAAAAAATTAATGAATGAAACTATTTTCCTTCATTTAGTGTATAATCACAAAAAGAATAGAAATATTAGTTTGGATTTAATATTTTAATCTTTCTATTGTTTAAATGTATAAAAAAGATAACAAAATTATCATATTAAAAATTACAAATTAAAAGCTATAGTTTCTGCTCTGTTGATAATTAAAGCAAAGTCATTATGAACATCTGTTCGTTATGCCAATTATTGAAGAAACACAAATGGTTTAGAATGCTTAAGGCTGATACTTTTCGTTTGCCCAAAATAATCACAAAACAAGAGAAATAGGGAAATTTTGACGAAAATAGAGGCGCAATAGGGGAATAAATTCTATCAAATATTTCAAATCACAATATAATTTTATTTTCAACAAAAAGAAGATTTTCTATTTTAAAAAAAGCGTTTTATATTCAAAACAACAAATTTTCAACAAAACAACTTAATTTTTAAGCAAACGTTCACATTAAAAATTTTCAAAAAAATATTTGAATCCTAAACCTAGTAAATGAATTTACAATGAAAAAAGATCCATTTTTAACCAAATAGTTGAGTTTTCAACTTAAAAAGATATTTTTTCAACTAAGAATAAAATAGTCCATTTTTGAGTTAAAAAATTAAGTTTCTACAAAAATATGTATCTTCTAAAAAAAGTCAAAGTTTCAATCAAAGAGGTAAATCTTAAAAAAATGAATTTTTAACAAGTTAGTTTCAATTTTAGCTGAGTAGTTTAGTTTGAAAGGAAAAAGATAAACTTTTAACCAAAAAATTTGAAATTTCAACCAAAAAGATCAATTTTCCACGAAGAAAATAAATTTTTTCAAAAAAAAAAAAAAACGAATTTTAAAAAAAAATTTTAAACGAAAAAGATAATTTTCTGCCAATAGTACAATTTTCATTAAAGTACTTGAATGGAAGAGTATAAAATGGAAGCTTTTAAACATTTTCACTTGTTTGAATTAAAGAATAAATAAAAAAATGTATACATTCTCAAAATTAAATTATTTTAAACAATTTTCAGTTAGAAACATAAAATTATACATTAGAATCAGTTTCGAAAACTTTTTATATCTTTTTTTTTTAAAGAAATTTTAACATTTCTCAGGAATCTAATAATAATTTCATTCAGTTTGAACTCAAATTTTTTCCACAATTTATCGAACATCCTACAAAAGTAAAAAAAAAAGTAATCTTAAAATCATCCAAATTCTTCTTTTTAAAATTTTGGAAATTTTATTAAATATTCTATTAAAATTAATATTTAAAAAATCTACATTCTGTTTCACATTTTTCGAAATCTATTACGTTTAAAATTACTTTGAAAGCTTTTTAATACATCTAAATATATTTAAAACTCAATCGATTCTTTTCCAAATGAATAGCTGTTCAATTTCTTTTTTAATTCTTTTTTAATATACTTTGACAATTAATTTTTCATAATTGAAATAATTTTAAATTTTCCAAGCAACCTTACATATTGATAATTGTTTAATGGTTATTTATGCATCAAAATTCAATAATTTCACTTAGATATTAAAAATTACTTAATTAGAATAATTGCTCATTTCCAATGAAAAGTAAAATATTAGTAATAGCAAAATACTATATAATATTGCTAAATTAAAATAATATCAATCGAACTTTTAAATTTTTTCAAATACTGAGGCTTTCAAATTGAAAAATTTCTGTATTCAACGTTAAATCTGTAGTTTTTTCAATTTTGAGCAGATTCAGAACCGTCCTGTGAAGTCATTCATTGTTAAATTTTTATTAATCAAACTTCAGGTCAATGTGATAAAATTATAATAGCAAAAGTTCTCGGTAAAAGTGCAATGTTGTTTTTAAATTGTAATTTCTTGTACCACATATAACATATCCTACAATAATTGTCAGTAAAGTACAAGTCAAAGCGTGGATGCGGATTCGAGAAGTATCGTTTGTAAATAATTTATAGTTTTGGTTTAAATTTGTACATTTAAACAGTAAACAATTAGCCATAAACCCAAATAAAAAATTGTTAATATTTCTTTAATTCTTTAATTCCAGTTTCTTCCAATCTTGTGAAGCAACTATAGTTTTGTAAATATTTTGAAAAGTTAAATCAATTCAGTGCTTTGGTTTCTCTGTTCTGTGTGCTTTTTCCTGATAGAGTCGATTTTTCATTCGGCTTTGTTTTAAGTCCTTAATAACATTAATGTGTAAACACTCGCAGTGGTTCTGTATCGGCAACAAACAGGCGATCCTGAGTCGGCACCAAACAGTTGGTCCTGAGTCGGCACCTTTTTTGTTTTGCTTTTTTTGTTGCTTGTGTATTATTTTATTTTTTTGCGTTTCAATTCTATTTCAGTCGTCTCTTGCTGATTTTTTTTGCTCAGGTTAGTTGGCTTTTGTCTGCATGTTGTTTATTTCTGGTAGGAGTCCTTTTATTTGCTGGTCTTTCTCATTGACTTTTTGCTGACTCTATTTTCTTTTAGTCATGGGACGCAATTTTAAATGCAAGAAACCAAAACGTGATATCCTTGCTCTTCGACGCGCTTTGGGAACTTAGGGACAGAAGGTGCCGGCTTAGTACCAGCAATTTAAGAAATAACAAAAGCTCCACACTGCTTTGAAAGACATAGAATTGTAAATAGAGGATCGTGGTAAATGACCAAAGACATTAAAATGCCATTATATCCTATTTACCCTCTGTTTTCGACAAGAACTCTTACTGTGCCGACTTAGGACCACTTTCCTCAACAGTTTTTGTACAAACAAGTACACGTTTTAACAAAAAATTACAGTTTCAGAAATTTTCTTCCTCTTTAACAATTTTCCAACAGAGATTCTTAAACAAATTCAAAAATATACCATTTTAATATTATTAATTTTTTAAAAATATTTGTCTATAATATTTGAAAAGCCAGAGACGTACGATATAGATAAAATATCACGACTCTTTCAGATTCTGTAAATCTTATCAAGGGATAAGGAGATATTGAATTTCCATGAGTCCTTATAACTTTTATTTTTAGAGCAGATTTCGATGAAAAATAAGTACATAAAGGGTAGCATTATATTCCATAGATGGTAAAAATAGTAACGCTTCCTCGATTACAGGTTTCATTCGCAAAGTCAGGAGAGAAATTGAGGTAACACGGGAATTACAAATTGAATTGGCTAGTTCGGTTTGATGAGTAGGGACCCGACAATATTCCTGATGTAATTACTAAGAGGACAGAGAATCACGACTGGGCATGTGAATCTCCACTGGGCGTCAGAATCTCGACTAGGCGCCAGAATCTCCATCAAAGTAATTCGTCTTCTATGTCGTTCGAGGCTCTTTCCTAATGAAAAGAAATAGTCCCTGCGTGGACAAATAGTATTACACATAGGCTTACCGTAACTGGATTTTAAACGACCACAATGTTAAAGAAATCTCGCAATTAACAAAAATTTACAGATTGCCCATTAAGTGAAGAAACAAGGACAATTATTCATCCGCTTGAAAAATAAAAAAGTATTATATCAGATTCTGTAAATCTTTCAATTTTCTCGGATTATAAAGCGTCCTCTTTTTCGCACTTTTCCATCCGTTATCATTTATTTTTATTCTGTAATTTTCTCCCGAATTTTGCGAAATTCGGCTACCCATAAACTCGCAAAACCTGATAACGGTAACGGTAACGCTTCCAGGGTAAAGCTTCCCGGGTAACGCTTCGAGGGTAACGCTTTCTCTCCTTTATCTCGTCTTCCCTTTTTCTCTCTTTTTCTCCCCCCTCC
>NC_046666.1:36655862-36704079 GCF_010883055.1 Belonocnema kinseyi | reverse complement strand
TTGGAATGAAATGATCGGGATCGTTGCCCTATAAAACAAGCGTTTTTGAGCCACCTTAATATAACAGTCTATAGCGGCATCAGCTCTTCTTAAGGGTCGTGGTTCGTACACGTGCTAATTGTTTTCAATACAATTACTTATTATACGTGCGCCGTTCCACGACGGTAAACTTATTTTTCTTTTTGAAATATTTATTAATTTAATCGCGATCTCTTCCCAAAAAGCACGCGTGATCCTAAGGGTCATCCATAAACTAAAGTTGGAAAAGAAGATTAGGGGTGGGGCCAAGAAAGTGACTTTACGAACAAAGTTTGTGAATTTTTCAAAAGATGGTCCTGCAATGGTGCAGTTATAAAATAACTGAATATTTTGAACATCACTTTCATATTTCAAAATTAACACCCTTTCCCCTAATCCTGGTTTTAAAAGAATTCCTTTTTCCTCGTGTTTTCGAAAACCTTCCCCTTTTTGAGTTTGTTTTTTTGCCTGAATGTGCGTATTTATGGAATTCAAAGAATTTGGAAAATTGAAGAAATTTATGGAGTTCTTGAAATTGTATGAATTCAAAAAATTCACGAACGTCATGGAATTCATGAAATTAATTGAATTCGAGGAATTGAAGTTATTAATGAAATGCAAGGAATTCATAATACTCGAGAAATGCATGGACTTCACAGTATTTACAGAATTCACGATAGAAATAGAATTCACGTAATTTACGAAATTCACGGAATTCACGTAAGTCAAGGAATGCAAGTAACACGGGGAATTCAAGGAATTCAGTGAATTCTCGTTATTCAATAAATTCTTGGAATTCAATTAACTCTAGGAATGTTTCGAATTTACGAAATTCATGGAATTTATGGAATTCACGAAGTTTACAGAATCAACGGAACTCAAAGAACTCACAGAATTCACGGAATTCATGGAATTACGGAATTAGAAGAATTTACGCAATTTCTGTAATTCGCGGAATTCGCAGTAATAACGGAATTTCCTGAATTCAGGGAATTCAAGGAATTCAAGGTATTCACGAAATTCAACGAATTTAAGGAATTCGAGAAATCTGTAGAATTCAAGAAATTGAAGGATTTCACGGAATTGAACAAATTCACGAAATTCTAAGTATTTCAGTTTCACTATTTTGAATGGTTAAAAATTAACTTTTGTTTTGAAAATTGATATTCTTTTTTAAAATTGCAACTTTTTGGTTCAAAATAAACTTTCTGCGTGAAATTTTATATTCTTAGTTGAAAAGTCAACTGTTTGATAGGAAATTCAAGTGTTCCGTAAAAAATAAATTTTTTTGTTTGAAAATCATATTTTCCGGTTAAAAACTCATCTGTTTTGTATGTGATCTGTGTCTATCAAATATTTCAAATCAAAATATAGATTAATTTAAAAAAAAGATGATTTGCTAACAAAAGAGGCGCGTTTTAAATCCAAAACGATGAATTTTCAACAAAACAACTTAATTTTTAAGCAAACAGCTACATTAACAATTTTTATCAAAGTATTTCAATCCTAAACCTAGTAGATAAATTTAAAGTAAAAGAAGATAAAATTTAAACCAAATAGTTAAATTTTCAAATTGAGAAGATATTTTTTAAAACAAAAATGAAATAGTCCATTTTTGAGTTTAAAAGATTAAGTTTCTACAAAAAATATGTATTTTTAAAACAAGTAAAATATTCAATGAAAGAGGTGAATCTATAAAAAATAAATTTTATGACAACTTAATACAATTTTACCCAAGTTGTTCTGTTTCAAAGCAAAAAAGATAAACTTTTAACCCAGTAGTTGAATTTTCAATCAGAAAGATGAATTTTCCATAAAGAAGATTAATTTTTTCACACAAAAAAACGAATTTTCACGAAATACTTGGAATTCAGGGAATTCACACATTCACGGAATTCCAGAAATCTGCAGAATTCAAGAATTTGAAGGAATTCACAGAATTAAAAAGATTCAAGAAATTCTAGGTATTCAGTTGCACTATTTTGAATGGTTAAAAATTAACTTTTGTGTTGAAAATTGATATTCTATTTAAAAATTGCAACTATTTGGTTGAGAAGAAATTTTCTTGATAAAACTTTATCTTTATAGTTGGAAACTCAATTGTCTGATAGAAAATTCAAGTATTTAGTAGAAAATAAACTTTTTTGTTCGAAAATCATATTTTTTGGATTAAAAACTCATCTGCATTGTATATAAGTTTGAATTGAAACCATATATTAAAACCATATTTAAAATGTTATCCATTGAAAATAATTCTAGTTTATAGTCAAAAAACAAATAAAGACCAATGATTAGTTAAATAATTAATTTTATTCTGAAATGTCCCTAGCTAATTGAATAAGCATTCGACATAAAATAATTTTGAATTAATACCTTTGAAAAATTAAATATAAATCGCAATTTAAGGTCTTCGATATTGAGCGTTTAACATCCTAAATTCATCATATGTTTGAAATTCTCTGAAATCGTTTAATATTTTGAATTCCGTGATTTCCTTGAATATTATTAACTCCTGAAATTACTTGAATAATCCAAATCCCCTGAATTTCTTTAAATTTTCTGCATTATCTGAGTTCATAAAATGTCTTGAATTCCTTCAATTCTTCTGAATTCCTTTGATTTTTTAAAATTATTTTGAAGTCCTTGGAATTCAGGGAGTTATAAGAATTGAGAAAATTCCACGAATCTAGATAATTCAGAACACTAATACAGATATATCTGGAAATTTACAGGAATTCCGTTCAAAAAAACTAAATATTATTTAGGTAGCTTTTTTAATTTTCTGAACTCCTTTCCACATGCATCTGTGAAAACAAATTTTTTTTAATTTAAAACAATTGCTCTCTCTTAGAAGTACACATTCTACACCTTCTTTCTGTAATCACCTCTCTCTTTTGTGCGGCGATTTGCTATTACTCTAAAGACTGCTCTCATATATCCCCACTAGTGCCACACTAACCGAAGACTATATTTGTTCTCATCCGCCGGATCTCCCTCATTCTATGCACTATCTTAATATGCGATCCCCCCACTGCACCACCACTATGCTAATTCATTTGCGCCAATGCGCATCCCCACTACCACACATTCAAAGTAAAATTTAATTGAATACAGAAAATGCTTTTGGACAATTTTAATTGTCGATTATATAGTTCAGGTTCATATAATCGTGAGTTGCGCAATAATTTGTCAGTGCTCGTGAAACTTTACCCCACCTGTTGAATTCATTGTTGGAACCCAGGGCTTTTAAATTCTCTCTCTATTTGTAACTAGCATAGATCCATTATTTGTCAGAAAATTTCCTTCCAATTACTTTATTTTGATCGATAGAAAAAATTGCGTAAAAGTTTTTTATTTTATAATGAGAGAAATTTCCTAACATTCAATAATACATGCAATTTCATCACTTTTACATTAAGAAACTTTTTCACAAGCTATGACGTTGTTAAGAAAGTTTTTTTAACACTTTACGTTAGGTAGGTCTACCATTTTTTTTAAATTTGTATGACTATTGACCGGAAATCTGTTACAATCCACATAAAAATTATTCCATTTTTTTAAAGATAAAAAATAAAAAAATGATACTTAGAGGCACCTTAAGGCCCATGGACACGTATTCCCCATAGGAGAAAAAGATCTTTTTTGTAAATTTTATTCAGAATCGTTAATATTAAGTGAATCCATTTCCTAATCAACATTTTACTTACAAAGAGCTATAGAGTACGAATGAAATATTACTGTTGAAATATGTGAAAAAATGGGTTTTGCGAGTTTTTGACGCTAATTATGAATTTGTTGCGTTTTTTTCAATGCAAATTATGTATAATACATCAAATCCTACTTTATACTTATAATTAGATATTTGCATATATTTTTTAAACAATTTATTATTGTTTTTAGAAATTTTCTCCTAGAATAGACTGAGAAAATTGCCGTTTTTTTTTTAATTTTCACTTCTTGCCCAATTTTCGATTAAACTGAGCTAATTTCTTACTAATGTTTATGAACACAATTGTTTACAAAATTTATTATTGTTTTAAATTATATTCTCTTTGAATAATTCTAGAAAATTTCAGTTATTTAACCAATTTTCCACTTTTGGTCCAATTTTCAATTATAGTGTGGTAAATAAATAATTAAAGTCAACAAAATTAATTGTTTAAACAATTTATTGTTATTTTCAATAATGTTTAATTTGAATGTTTGAAAGTTGTGGTTTTTCAGAAATTCTAAACTATTCATCACATGTTTACTTGGTGTGAGTTAATAATTATTTTAATTCAGCAAAAACAATTATTTAAACAAATTATTTTTGTTATTAACTATATTTTTTAATCATTATTAGATTGTTACGGTTTCTTCTGAAATTTTAAATTTCTTACCCAATTTTTATTTAGTAAAGTATTAAATAATTAAATAATTGAACGAACTTACCTGTAAGTGAAGTTCGATTCTAAGTGTATGAGCGCCACCGAAGAATAGATCAACTCGTAGTTCCCCCACTTTGTGCTTGCGTTGCCACAGTTTCAAAGAATAAACAAAAACAACAACTAAAAAAAAAAAAGCACTCCTGCTTCCTTCGCACGTTTGGCTACTCATTATTTCAAAGAATGGCCATAATCTTTGCTAATAGGGCATAACTAAGGATAAAAAAATTTAGTTAGAGGGCCATTTATTTATATACTGCGTAGGACTGATCTATTCTTCGATGGCGCTCATACAATTTAAAATCGAACTTCACTTACAGGTAAGATCGTTCAATTATTTAATTGAATTGCGCGCCACCTTCGAATAGATTAACTCGTAGATGTTGAAAGTAGTTAGCAGGTTACGGCAACCAATCTGATCAGAAAAATTTATGACACATTTTATTACATTCCGAGATGTTTATGTGAAGAATTCCTTACGAATATACTAATTAATTAATTAATCACAAACTAAAATTAACTGTATATTAACCCTCTAAGATAGACCTAGCAAATTGCTGGTTATCCTTTACAATCTCTCTGTCGTAAAATCTGGCGAATGCTTGAGACCTATCTGTCCAACCCATGTCGTGTACTATGAGCTGAGAAAATATCGGTACCGATACCGCTCTCAGTTAAGGTTTCTTTAAGCCAAAGACTTAAAGTTTGCGCAGAAACAGCCTCATGCGGCTTTTGGAATGAAATGGAAAATTCCTGTACATTACGTAACGATCTAGTTTTTTCAAGATAGCTCTGTAAAGCTGAAGCTGCACATATTTTTTCTACAGAGTAAAACGATAGGAATAGTAAAGGCTGTGTTCTATTTTTATTTGATGTCTTAATGCGGTCAGGGATCTTAATCTCCATTGCCGTTTCTCTATTTCTAATGTTAACAATCTTTATTAATGAAAATGTTTGCATTCTGTGACCCGCTTTGAGAGCAAGCAAGGTTACTAATTTCTTAATAATTCTTTTAGCTTTAGCTCCTCATTTGGAAGTATCACTAAAAAACAATCTAATACTATCCTTGAATCCTAGGTGCTCTCATAATGTGATCTTGAAGGTCGCAAGCTGGACACCTATTTGAAAAAAGCGCTTCGCTCTAGGGTCCTTAGCGATTTTCGAGTCTACGATTAATGAGATTGCTGACCTTGTGGCGTTTATGGAGATATGTGACAACCCCTTATCAAATTCGCTGATTAGGAAAACTAGTAGGTCTGCTTTTGGAGTATTAAACAATTCAATCGATCTCTCGGCTGAGTATCTCCACCATTTTTGAGTGCCACGTCATACGCTTTTATCGAAGAAGAACTTAGAGAACCTGTCATGACCTTCAACGATTTTTCTGTGGCTCCTCGTCTCAGGAACGCCTCCCGGATAACCACCCTACCACCAGGGTAAGGTTTTTCCAAAACAGATGAGGATTCCTATCAGTATAAATAAAACGATTGATATCCGGATTAAATTTAATTGGCTTGCGAATCATTAGTGACTGAAATAACGGATACCAGGGCTGGATTGGCCAGTCTGGTACTATAATGATTCCCTCCGCCTGATCTCTTTCAATTTTTGTAAGAGTTCTTAATATTTTGCTGAACGGCGGAAAAGCATAACAGAAAACCGAACTCCAATTCAAGGTAAAAGCATCCATCGCCTCAGACCCAGGATCTCTTTTCCAGGAGATATAACGTATACATTTCGAATTCGTTCTACTTGCAAACAAGTCGATTTCTGGTCTTCTAAAAGTCTTGACAATCTTATTAAATTCGGAAATAGATAGTTAAAATTCTATTAATGTACGACACGGCAGTTGTATTATCTATTCATAATAAAATTTCCCCATTATGAAAGTTTTTTGCTAAACTTTTAAGACCAAAGAAGGCGGCCTTGAGTTCTAAGAAATTCATGTGAAGCTTACGTTCAGACATTGACCAGAATCCGCTAGCTTTCGGATTATTACATACAGCTCCCCATCCTGACTTAGAAGCATCAGAAAAAATCTCTGAGCGAAACACAAGACCTTTGATAGAGTTATTACCAGATAAGATAGATGGTTGCCACCATTTCAAGTCCGAAGGATTAAATATTACAAGTCATAAGAGGATCATAATTTTCACTATTTTCTCTTAATGCTGAAAATCTTTGTCTTTCTAAATCCTTTGTGTAGACCCAGCTATATTTAATAGCTGAACAACAAGCTACTATAGATCCTAAGAACTGTGCGAAAACTCTAATCCTAAACTGCAAAGGTTTACTAAAGATCTCTAGCTGTTTCTGAATATGAGATCGCTCCTCAGGGGGCAGTTCTAATGTCATAGATTTAGAATTGCAAATGAACGCTAAGAACTTACATCTCTGTTCAGGATTCAAATGACTCTTTTTCAAATTTATTATGAACCCTTAGCTTTCTAATAACTTTTTAGTTGTCTTTAAATTCACCTCACAGTCCTGATATGTATCTCCAAAAAGCAGAAAGTCGTCTCAAAAAGAACCGAACTATATCCTAATCTTCGTAGATAAGAAACTACAGATTTCATTAGTTTCGTAAACACTTAAGGGGCTGTACAAAAACCAACCGGAATACAAGTAAATTGATATACCTGTCCATTGAATTCAAATCTTAGAAATTTTCTGTCCGATTCGAGTCTTCGAGTTTAAAATGCTCTGTTTGGATAAATTCATTGAAATCTTTGAGATTTAAAAGGAACCTGAGAGACCCATCAGGTTTCGGTAGAAGAAAGAAGCTAGAAATAAATTCATCATTTGACAGACTACATTCTTCTACTGCTCCTTTCGCTTTAAGTTGAGAGATAAGCGACATGATATTACATATCTCTATTTTGTCCCATTTGGATTTATGGACAGGTTTTAATTGGCAAGGATGAGAAGAGAAGGGTATCCTACAACAGTTTATCCACGATAAAATTCGCGGGTCTGAGGTTAGAGCCTTCCATTTTTTTTTAAATTAACTTTATCTTCCAGCAATTATACTTACAGAAACGTCTAATGTCTCCTCGTGCTCTTGTACGGTGCCTTGTGGTAGTCCTGTTTGCGCTGATTCTGAGATCTCGGAGGGCCCGTGAAGTATTTTTTCGTCCCTGACATCTGAGATTTTGCAGGTCTTAACACCTTGGCCGAATTCTCGAGCAGTTTAGCAGACTTCAAACTCTTTGGCAGATCCTTTCCGAATAGAAACAGATCCATCTTTGTAGCCTTTAGGGATTCCCTCCAAGAAGGATCCATATTAGCGATAATCAAATTTTTTCTTATTTGTGACTCGCCGTATTGCAGATCAGTGAGCAAGCGAAAAGCCTTACTTAGGATCTCAATCAGATGATCCACAGTTTCCCCTTCTTGATCTGCATCTCTTTGGACGAGCGTCATAATAGATCTGCCTATAGCAGAAATACTAGCTGTCAAACTCTTTCGTTTTGAAAGAATTTTTTCGTCCCTAGAAAGGGTGTTTTCAGCTTTTTGTAAAGCTAGCTTAACTTCGTCGTTGAGCTTCGGAGGGTCGATATACAAACAATTAACCGGTGGCGGATATTTTAGGACGAGTGCTGCACTCTCTTCTGAAGAAAGGCCAATTTTAATCACGGCCGCCCAGCGGATGGAAATGTCCTCCAGGACAGCCGGCGCAAGGGACCTATCTTCCAGGCAACGTTTTCCAAGAGAATTAATAACGCCATCTTTAATTCTCTAATTTTGCGAATCAGCAGCTTCAGACGTCACATTTTGTACCTCGAGAACACTCGAGATATTTGCCGGGGGTGCCAAATTCAAAAGCGGTGACCCTAGTTCTCTTTCCAAGGTTGGTGGATGTTCTACTTCCGATTCCGAAATTTCAGGAGAGTATGCGCCATTTCTTGAAGTAGAGAGTGACCTTCGCCTTTTTCGACGGCTACCTCGATCTGTTTTAACAACAAGTTTGCATTTGTAAAAATAGGCGTTGTTAAAAAAGTCTGTTGGAGCGTCTCAATCGTAACAATCCCATACACAGGTTAAGAGTCTGTTTGATGGTAAGACGATTCACGCAAGGAAAAGTATTTTTTCACAATGGTTAAGAGCCATTGGATACGACATGGGTCAGACCCAGATCGTTTCTGAGAGGTGAGACCTCACAGATCATTGGGTTTAAGATGGCAACTAATACTTGATACACTGGAATCTCTTGACGAAGATGACAAAGTAGAACTCCTACGCCGGTGGCGCTCATTCCTGTGTTTCGTCTTCAATTTCTTGATCACTTTAAACAATTCGCGCGAATAATCTTCGTCATCAGACGAATCACTACTGTATCTCCGCGAACTCCGTTTATGTTTACCCATCTCGGAACGATTTACACACTTCTTGCACAAAGAATAGAATGAGTAGCCAAACGTGCGAAGGAAGCAGGAGTGCTTCTTTTTTTGTTGTTGTTTTGTTTTTGTTTATTCTTTGAAACTGTGGCAACGCAAGCACAAAGTGGGGGAACTACGAGTTGATCTTTTTTTAGGTGGCGCGAAATACAATGCAAGTTCACGAACATAGTTGTGATAATTATATATAGTGATAATTGATGCAAGTTCAGAAACATGCTTCTGAAATCTTTAGCTTTGCTTTTACTTTTTATTCATGAAAAAATAATAAGTGAAACTCAACAAGAATCATTTTTTGAATAGTATTGTATTGTTTTAGGTAAATACTTTTTGCTCTTTTACGAATGTTTAAAAATATTCAATTTGAAAAAATAAAGAATGAAATAATTACATGTAGGTGGGAGGATTTGGTCTGTCAATCAATTGAAAAAGATTCTTTTTAAATTACAAAAATAACTTTATTGCAAGCCGTAAAAGAACATTTTTCTACTGCAGATATTTTAATATGATCCCCCCTCCCGTTATCCTTCCCAAAACATTCTAGCACTTATCTGAGAGAAAATAGTTATAAATAAAAATAATAAATTGATTAAACAACTGTTTGTTTAACTTGCAATAATAATTATTATACTAAGTGAAAAGTATACAAAAAGTAGAAAATTCTAGAAAAAAAACCGCAACTACCTATGTATCATTGATATAGGAGAAAATAATTTTAGGCAATAATAATTTGTTTATGCAATTGGATTTTTTATATTTAAATAATTATTACCTCACTCTAAATACAAAGTGGACAAAAAGTTGAAAAATGTAGAGAAAACCGCACCTATCTAGCATTAGTATAGGAGAAGACTATTATAAACAATAATAAATTATTAAAAAAATAACTATTGCTAACCTACATTAATTATTACCTCACTTTAAGTACTGAGTAAACAAAAAACTAAACATTTCATAAAGAATCGCAACTATCTAGAATTACAGTTGGAGAAGGTTATCAACAATAATTAATGTGTTTAAACAATTATTTTTCAAATTAAATTAAATATTAACTCACTCCAAATGAAAAATAGACAAAACTTGAAAATGTTAGGAGAAAAAACTGAAATCTGTAGTCTAATTTGAATAGACTATTATAAGCAATAATAATAATAATAATGATAATAAATTATTTGAACAATTATATTAGTTAAAATCAATAATTACGTCCTTACTCTAATTGAAAATTCAACAAGAAGTGGCAAATAAAAGAACCGCGACCTTCTGTTCTATTCTGAGAGAAAGATGCTAAGAACAGTAATAAATTGTTTAAAACATTTATATGAACATCTAATTAGCAATTTAAAGTAGTGATTTATGTATTAAAAACAATTTGCATTTTTAAGACCTAAGAAATCATAATTAGCTTCAAAAATTCGCAAAACCCATTTTTTCCCCATTAAGGAGCTTTTTGGGGCCTTATAAAGACTCATAGGGTGATATTTAAAAAGTAATCTTTTATTTGTGTTATATGGCCAATTTCGAACCGAAATATTGAGTTTTAACTCGATTCGGCTAATATTGGCGATTCTGAATAAAATTTACAAAAACTTCTTCTTTTATTAGGCATAGTTGTTTAATTATACGGGGCTTGAGCTATTTTTAAATAATTTTCTTTTTCAACAAAAAATATATTTATTTTTTTATGGAATTAAACAAATTTCCGGTCGATATGCATAAACATTCAGAACCCTTTTTCAATGCATTTTTGACCTCCTGCTTTGCATGCTACTTTTATGTTTTTACTTTTTCTACACGAATCGATCCAGAAAATATAATATTATGCTTATTAATCGCTGGAGGTGTAGATTTATCATTTTTGATAGCAATTTGATATCGACAAGTCGAGGCCTTGAATTCGGTCGTATTTTATCGAACCTTCTTTTTATTTTTTTAAACAACAGTTAACATACCGATTTTATGACGCAAGTTCATTCTGCAAAAAGCAGAAAATATTATGAGCACATTGTGCAAATATGGATGATGAATGATTTCCTAAGGATTAATTTCGAAAAGTGAAATAAATGTTTATAAATGGATATGCTCTCTGATAGATTAATTTTTCCAAAAAAAAAAAGAAAAAAATGCTTTATTAAGTAATAAGAATAAGGGCGCTAGGTGAAGACGGATTTCAGAAAAATAAGTTTTCAAAATATTTCATTTTTATAAAAAATATATAACTATTTTCAATAGGGATGGAATTATTGAAAAATAGACTTAAAATAGTTTAAGAAAAATTACTTCTTTCTATTTAAAATAATTCTTTCAAACAAATTTTGTACCGATATAATAACTCAAAAATGAACTCTTGCTGTTTAATTTTGCGCACTTACAACATTTGGAAAAAACTACTTCCTCATAATCAGTAACAATTTATTAAAAATAAAAACTTATATTATGGCCTAATCACATTAATCAAAGAATAAGGAAGATTCAGTTTTTAGGAAGATTTTTTGACTATTTCAACAAGATTTATCAAATACGTATACTATGTATACTTCATTATAATTATATTTCATTTAATTTATTTAGGAATTTTACTTTATTAATTAAAAGAAAAGAATAATATTTCTGACGACACTGGTTTAAAATAAATTTGCTGGATATCAGATAAAAATATAAAATAAGGAATTTTTCTTAAAAACAAAATTACTGTAATGATAGACATGCCTGATCAATATTTCACTGTGAAAAATTAAAAAAAAAAAAATTTGTGAAAATATATTTCAAATACATACCCGTCCTTCTGGCAACCAGAATTTTATAGCTACCGGAATTCCAAAATAAGAATTTTCTTTTTAAGTTCATTATTTTTAATTTTAAGGAAGAAATTTTTTTTTATTTTGTAAATACATGAAATTACATAAGAGGAGTCCATTTTTGGACAATTAAAATAAAATCCTTATCAATAAGAAATTACCATTTTTATAGAAATTCGTTATTTAAAAAAAAGGATATGTGAAATAATTTTAAAAAATCGATCATAAGAGCCCCGAAACATGTCCAATCCTGATAGCATAAAAAAGACGGATAGATAATTTAAAAAAAAACAGAGATCGAGGCAGTTTAGCTGTACCTTTCTTTTTTTTCTCCCTCTTTTTTAATTTTCAAATATGTGTCTCTAATGAGCCATTTGAGACTGTTATTTGAAAAAAATTGACTTCCTAGAGTATTTGTTTTTAAACCCGCTTTTGTAAAAAAAACTTTTTTCTTTTTGAGTCTTCTTGTGAAATTTTGCTGCGAAACTGGATTGTTTTAAGTTTATTATGGTTTAAAAATTTTACATTCAAAAATTGAATAAACAAAGACATTAAAATCATTGTTTTACTGTTCTAAAAGTTCGATTTTGGGTCAACCAAAAAATAAATTTTTTATTCAAAAAGACAATTTTTAAAGAAAACAGATGAATATTCCGCTAAAAAAGATATATTTAACAAAATAGTAGAATTTTCTAGAAAATAATCCAATTTTAAATTAAATATCCTAATTTTCAAATTCTTAAACAAACAAAATAAGTTTTCAATCCAATAATTTATAGCTAAATCTATAGTTTAAAAAATTACTTTTGAAGAAGAATAAATATGAATTTTCCACTAGTTCAATTCAACAAGAATGTATGAATTTGTAATAACATAGTTTAACTCTCAATCAAGCAGATGAATTTTTGACATAGATGAACATCTTTTTACCCAAAAAGACAAATTTCGAACAAATGAATTAAGTTTTGGAGCCAAAAAGTTGATTGATTTAAAAAAGCAGTTTACTTTTCAACTGAAAAAGATGAATTTTTATCAGGAAAGTTAATTTTTATTAAGATAGATGAATCGAATTCAATTTTCAGCCCAAAAAGGATTATTGAAATTTTCAGATTAAACAATAGTTGCGCGCAACAAAATTTTAAGCAGTTAAATTAAACCAAAAAAGACGTTTTTTTCTTAAGATAGTTAAATTTTCCAAACGAAGACAAGGATCTAAAAAATAAATGAATTTTCAATAAAGCACGTCAAGCTACAACCAACAATTTGAATTTTCACTGATAAAGGATGAATGAGCACATTTTTTAACAAAAAGGTCATTTCTTCGCAAAAAATTAATGTTTTGTAATAAAATACAATTTTTTCCAGAAAATACATGAAATTTAATTTTCACTACAAAAATATGATTTTTTAACTAAATAGTTAAATTTTCCAAACAATAATGTGACATTTTGAGACAAAAAAATTAATTTTTATAGTCAAATAAGAGGTGTTAATAAAATCAATGATTTTTTAACAGAATTGTTATATTTTAAAACTAAGAAATAACAAATTTTCTAAAAAACTGTTTAATTTTTCACGAAAAACATGAATTTTCAAGAAAAAGTTCATTTTCAACCAAATAGTTTAAGTTTCTGCCGAACTTTTAAATCTTAAAGCGAAAATAGATTAGTTTTTATATAATTAGTTAAATTTTTAACCAAAAATGTTCATTATCAATCAAATACTTTAAGTTTCTACCAAACTGTTTAATATTTAAGCCAAAATTGATTGATTTTTATATAATTAGTTGAATTTCTAATCAAAAAAGTTCATTTTCGTCTAGAAATAAAACTCTTAAAACTTTAGTATAGAAGATTAATTTTTATCATTCAAAAAAAGAATTTTCAGACAGTTAAATTCATTCAAAATTGCAATTTTTCAAAGATTAGTAAAATATAAAAGAAGACAAAATTTAAAAATTAATTACGAACGAAGTGGTTCAAACTCCAATAAAGTAGTTAAATTTTTACTGAAAAAGATGAATTTCCCACCAAATATTTAAAATTTTCACCGAAAACATGAGTTTTTCAGAAAAAAAATTAATCTACTACCACAAAATACGAATTTTTAAAAAAATTTACGAATTTTCTACCAAATTGTTGAATTTTCAACCAAAAATGTTCATTTTATACTAGAATTAAAATAGTGAAATCTTCAGATAAAAAATTAATTTTTCTCAATAAAAAAAAGGAATTTTCAAACAGTTAAATTCAATTATTGAATGCAATTTTTTATAGATTAGTTAAATGAAAAAGAGAAAAATCAAAAAAATTAATTACAAACAAAGCGGTTTTCAGTTTAAGAATTAATTACGAAAATTTAACAAAATAGTTGAATGCTCGACCAAAAATATGATTAAAAAAAAATGAAGATTAATTTTCTACCCAAAAGAACGAATTTTCAATAGATAACATTCATTTTCTAACAAATAATTGATTTTTTAACATATAAAGGATAAATTTTGCAACAAAAATGGAATAATTATTTTTTTATGTGAAAAAATTCATTTTTAACTAAACGAAAACGAATCTTTAAGGAAATAGTTCAATTATTACCCTAAGGGGACGAAATTTAATCAAATTAATTTTTAAGAAAGTAGGTAAAGTTTCAAACAAGTAGTTGAATTTTCAATGTATACCGTTGAAGTTTCAACCACAGCAAAAAATGAATTTTCTATCAGAAAAACTTTTCTACTAGAAAATACTAATTTTCAACAAAAAGGATCAATTTTCCACGAAAAAAAATGTTACACTAGAAAATACGAATTGTTTAACAAATTGTTGAATTTTCAAGCCAAAAGGACGAATTTTCTATCAAACAGTTAAATTTTCATCTCGAAACTATTGTTTTTACAACAAAAATTTAATTTTCTACCGACTATTCGAACTTTAAGGTATAATTTTTGACCAAATGGTTGAATTTTAACTTACATATACTAGAAATGATTATTATTATTATTATTATTATTATTAACTTCGGTGATCAAACAAAAAGCCGTAAACATTTGCATATATCCAATCAGACATATAAATTGGGAAATAAAAATTTAGTTTCAATCGAACAGTTCAATGTTTTATGAAAATGTTGAAATGTAAAGTCAAAATAAAAAAGACAATATTTCTACAAAATACTTGAATTTTTAACGAAAAGCTTAACTTACAACAAAATAGTTTAATTTTTAAGTAAAAAAAAGGAATTCTCACGAAACTTAACTCAACAAAAATAGATTAATTGCCTATCAAAAAATGCGAATTATGAAAGAAAAAAGATTAACTTTCAATCACATAGTTGAATTTTCGACGAAAAATATCAATTTTTAAACAAAAATAGAATAGGTAAATTTTTAGTTCAAAAAATTAATTTTCAATAAAATAAATAAGTTTTTCAGCAAAGAAATGAATCTTTTATAAAAAAACAATTTTTTACAAAATTAGTTCATCTTTAAATAATTAGTTAAATTTAAATCATAAAGGATGATTTTTTAAACAAAATAATTAAAATTCCAACAAAATAATTAAATTTTAAATCAAATAGTATAAGTTTTTATCAAGAAATACGAATTCCAAACCAAAAATATAATAGTAGACTTTTATTCGAAAAAAATAATTAGATTTTCTTATTTATTTTCATGGTCAACCCCTGAGTATGTATCTTAATCTAAACAATGTTGGTATGATTTCATTTTGTAGAGGTTCATTAATTTTGAACTATGGTAGCAAAATCAGTGATCAATAATCAGCGTCCCTCAATCAAGTTTCAATTTATCCGGAAAAATTTCCCATCTATTCTATGTTGAAACAGATTTCCCTGGACAATCAGGGACAAATCACAGTCACATCCATCCAAAAGGCACGTCACGTCTCTCGAATACATAAACTTGCAAATTTGATTCAAAATTACGCATATCAATACAGCAGCATTAGGGTGGTTTAGAAATGCATTGGAAAATTTGTTTTTCGAATTTTCATGCATATCGTAGGGGTTCGAATCCATGCAAAAAATAATACATTAAAAAAGAAATAAAATGTATAGGTGGCGCAAAATTCGTGTGGTTTAACACGTATTTCCCATAAGAAAAAAATACCTTTTTTGTAGATTTTAATTTTAATTTTTAATATTAGCTGAATTGAGTTAAAATTTGCCATTTCTGTTTACAATTAGCCATAGAGTAGAAATTGAATATAACCCCTATAAGTCGGTTTTATAGGGTGTCAAAAGAACCCCATAAGCAAAAAAGTGGGTTTTACGAATTTTAACACTAATTAAGATTTTTTCAGTTTTTTAAAATTAAAATTGTTTCTTATACATGAAATATTAATTTTTAGTAAAGATTGGATGTTTGAATAAATTTTTGAAATAATTTAGTATTATTTTTAGAAATATTTTTTAGGAATAGACAGAAATTTGCAGTTTTTTGAATAAAATTTCCGATTTTTCTTCAATTGACAATTGGAGTGAGATTATCGTTCATTAATTTCAAAAAACATAATTGTTCTAACAACTTATCATTATTGTAAATATTATTATCCTTGACTGATTCTAGATATTGTGGTTTTTCTCAAATTTTCAACTTTCTGTACAATGTTTGTTTTTGGAGTAAGTTAATGTTTAATTTAGTATAGCAAAAATAATTTCTTAAACAAATTATTATAGTTCATAGCTATCTTTTCTATATTGCTACTAGATACTTAGCGTTTTTTTTTAAATTTTGTAACTTATTGTTCACTTCTCCATCATCTTGAAGTAATAATCAATTCAACAAAAACAATTGTTTGAACAATTTATTATTATTGATAATAACATTTTCCAGAAATAAATATTATCATCAAAGAGTAAAATAAATTCTTAACGTCTTTTAAGACTACATGGATCTATGAATTAATTTTTTTATTACATTTTTTCTGAAAACAGAACTTCTACACTCTGATAAGAATCAAACGACAAATCTTCCGACTGCCGGTCGGGAGCTTTCCCATGAACTATTAGAGATATCGAAAGAAAAATTATTTTTCAGAAATAAACTTATTATTTCGTAAGGTCAATGTTGACAAGAAATAACATAAATTGTTAACGTCTTTTGAGACTATATGGAGCTATAAATTAAAAATTTTTCATTTAATTTTTTTAAAGACCTCCTCCTTTGACTCCGCTGGGAATCGAACCCCGGAGCTTCCGATTTCCAGGCGGATGTTTTTCCCTTAAGCTACTGGAGAGATCGAAAGAAGAATCCTTCTTCAGAAATACACGCATTATTTTTTCAGATGTTACAAGTCAAATTCTTACAGGAATTTGTATTTTCGTTAGATAAACACATAAATTTTTAACCTCTTTTCAGACTAAATGGAGCTATTAATTAAACATTTCAAAAATTAATTCTTTTTTGGAAATTATCTTCTCCTTTGCTCCGCTAGGAATCGACTCGTAAAACGTCTGATATCAAGTTAGGAGTTTTCACCTTAAGCTACCAGATAGTTCGAAAGAAGAATCCTTTTTAAGAAATACATGCCTGTTCTGCCAGATTATACAAGTCAAATTTATTTAAAGAATCTTTATTATAGTCAGAGAATAACAGAAATTCTTAACTTTCAGAATAGATAGAGTACAATTACAGGTTCAATTATTATTAACTTTCTGTCGATTTTTCTTTTAGCGAGGTAATCAATAATGGAAGTTCGCCAAAATAGTTATTTTTAAAATTTATTATTGTTTATAATATGGTACAATATGTCATTTACAGAACTGGTCGTCCAAAACCTACTCCTAATTATTCAATTTTTTGTTTTTGTCTCTTGTGTAAGATAGCTTTTATGATTAAATTATGTTTTTTAAGGAATGGAAAAAAGACAAAATAGATCACTTAAAAAGTAAAATACTAATTAACAACGATTCTTGTTGAGGCTTACTTATTATTTGTTGATATCTAAAAATTCAAACCAAACCTAAAAGTTTCAGAAAAAAAACTCTTTAGAATTACTCTAAAAGAAGATAGATATAAACAACAATCAATTTTTTAAACAAGCTTGTTTGTTAACTTGCTTTATTTATTATCTCACTAAGTGGAAATTGGACAGAAAGTGAGAGTTTAGAAAAAATCGGAACTTATTAGCACTTATTTAAGAAAAGATATTAATAAACAATTGTAAATTTTTTAAAAACCATGTTTGTTAACTTGTATTAATTATTACTTTACTAAGTAAAAAGTGAGTAAAAAATTAAACATTTCAGAAAAAACCGCACCTATGTAGTAGTAACAAAACAGAATATAG
The DNA here is from genome assembly GCF_010883055.1 of Belonocnema kinseyi. Lineage (NCBI taxonomy): Eukaryota > Metazoa > Arthropoda > Insecta > Hymenoptera > Cynipidae > Belonocnema > Belonocnema kinseyi. The sequence continues at coordinate 36,686,134 of NC_046666.1, read as the reverse complement.
CTACAAATAATAAAAATTTGTTGAAATAATTATTTTTGTCCAATAAAATTAATTAATAACTCACTCTAAGTGAAAAGCAGACAAATAGTTGACAATTTCAAAAAAAATCACAACTTTCTAGCATTATTTAATTTAAATAATATTAGCAATAATAACAAATTGCTTAAACAATTAATTTTGTTAACTTTAATTAATTATTTAACTCACATGAATTAAATATTCGACAAAAAGTACAAAATTAAAAAAAAAACTAAAAATATCTAACATTATTCTAAGGGAATATTATTAAAAATAATAATAAATTGTTTAAAAAATTATGCTTCTTAACATTAATTAAGCATTCTCTTACTTCAATTTAAAATTAGACAAAAAGTGGAAAATATTTGAAAAACAGTGACTTTCTATGATTAATCTAAGAGAAAATGGCTAAAAAGAATAAGAAATGTTGTAAATAATTTATTTAAAAATATAATTATGCGTATTCAGTAGTATTATATGTATCAAAAGCCAATTTTATTCTAGAATCTGAAAAAAAATCATAATTAGCTTCAAAATCTTGCAAAACTCATTTGTTCACTTATGGGTTTTTTTGGGGCCCTATAAAACAGAATTATGGGGGTAATATTTAAAAAATCTCATTTTATTTGTACTTGATAGCTAATTTTAAACAGACATTGTGAGTTTCATTTCGATTTAGCTAATATTGATGATTCTGAATAAAATGTACAAAAACATCTTTTTTTCTCATGGAAAAATACATGTTAAAAATTTATTTAAAAATAACGATTAAAGAAGTACCTAACAATTTTGGGTTATTATGTAAATAATTTTAGTTATTAAATTAATGAAATCAAAAATTATTAATATTAATCTGTTTATTAAAAACACGTCTCTCCAAAATAGTTAATTAAAAATCTAATCTGCTCAATGATCTTTAACAAAAAGTTAAGAAGGGGTCTTCAATTTTTAAAGATTTCTGTGTGTTAAAAAAGGAAATAATTTCTTTATAATAATTAAACATGTTTACTTCATAGGGCTAGAGCCACCTCTAAATATCGGAAATCCAAATTAATACGTCAAATTTTCAGTTGGTGAAACATATACAATTTGCGTAATTAAGCTAAAAGACTAATAAAAAAAATTAAATAAGTTTGCGCTAGAAAAATTCTGATAGGAAAGGTCGATTCGATTTGCGATATGAAAGTAATAACTGTGTGAGAGCAGAATAAAAGGAGGATTATCGAAAAAAACCTGGCAGACGATTTGATATTTCCAATCCGTTACCCCATTGTCCAGAATAATTATCTTCAGAATTGAAAAATTTTAAGGTGCGTGTAAAAAGATAAAATGTACAAAATATTAACAAATTATTAAATTTGGTTAAATATATTGTGTAAAAAATAATAAATTCCACAAATTTTTAAATATTTTTATTTCTTTAGAACTCTTTCTCAGAAATTGTTCAAAAAGTTTTAAGTTCCCGTATGGTGACATACATGAGGGGTCTATAAAAATCTTTTATTTGCGTCTAAACTAAAACAAATAATTTTAAACATGTGGAACGATTCACTTTTATTTCATTTCAATAATTTATTTTTAATTTAATTTAATCTTAAATTGTTGAAAAATATTAGTGCTGGAAGAAGGAAAAGCTTTTATTTTATTATTTTTTCTGGTTTGGAAGGGGAACCTTCATTTATTAATATTATTATATATACCTGCATTTTTGTCTGGGCAGGAGGGATACATTTTTTTTTTCTGAGATGAAATGGGATTTTTCATATTTCTCCAGTTTTTTTTTCTAAGGAGGAATTACTTTCCTTCTTGTTCAACTATGCTGTGTTGAATACAAAAATCTTTAATTTTTTCTAATTAAAGGATTCCTTCTTTTAGGTCAAACTGTCTACAATTAAATACCCCCCCCCCAACCCCACGGAAGCCATTGATTTTCCTTTTTTGATTATAAATCATAAACAAAAAAATTATTACCTCCTTCCAATATTTAAATTTAAATAATTTTTAATGCTCTTAAATTTATAATAAATTTTTTTTCTATAAAGGTGGAAACTTATTTTTGTATTCTTTTGCGTTGAATCAGAAAAAAATCATTCTTTAAAATTAAATATTTCCTTCATTCTGAAATGATCAGTAAGCCATTTCTCCCTCCAAAAGAACGGTTAAAAAAATGGTGCAAATCTATTTTTTTAGCTAGATAAGAATCACCCCTTCTTCTATAACAAAATGATAGATATTTTCCTTCCAAATTTAAAAATATAATTTCTATATAATTATGTACTGGTAGAAAAATATTCAAAATTTAATATTTTTTTCTGTAGATTTTGTTCTGAGGTGGAAGGGAATCTTTGATCTTCAATAGCAATTTTTTTTGTATTTCATAGAGGGAGGTTCGTATACTTTTTGTTTGGTTGAATGATGAAATATTAAATTTATTTGAATTGATAATTCTCAAAGAAGACTCCAAAGAAAAACGCTGAATTTTGAACACTGAAAAAAATGGTTAGTTGGGCCAACTATTTAGTTTGTAAGGTATGGTAGTGCTATTTTATTAGCTGGGACAACCATTTACTTAGTTGATGGTACTAACTAAATAGTCACTGCAGCTAATGGATTTGTTGTACACACTAACAAAATAGCATCGCGATATCTTACTAACTAAATAGTTGGCTCAACTAATCATTTTTTCAATGAAGGTTATATGAATTTCGTTAACAAACTTTTTATTTTAAAAAATTGTCAATTTTATTGTACTATTTATTCTCACGTATGTGCTTTATAATACTTTGATTCGCTGTATAGTTTTGAAAGTTATCATGAGATTCAGGCTTAATCTCATTAAGATAAAAGATAACCTTCAAATCAAATAGGAAAAGCTCCCATAGGATTGTGCTATTTCTTGTTACATTTCGCCTTCGTAATACTTTGATAAGCCGATGAGATTTAAAAGTTATGATGCGATCAAGCCTTATCATTAAGACTTAATCTCATTACAATTTTCTAAGCTATGCAGCTTATCACCGTATTACAAAGAACATCTCTAGACAAATTTTTTATGGGGTTTTAAGATTATTTCTCATGTAATGGAATAGGTCCTTAACTTTTTAACAAGATAAATGCTATTTATTTTTCTATTTTTAAAATAACATTTTGTTACATCTTAATCTGGCATAATTTCGAAGAGAAATGTTGAGTTTCAACATGCTTCAGCTTGTATTGTTGATTCTGAATAAAATTTACAAAAACGTATTTTTTCCTTATAAGACATAGGTGTTAAACTTCATGGGGCTTGTGCCGCACGCTGGGAAAAAGTGACTTTTTTTGGTTCAAAATAACGTACAGCCAACAAATACTGACCAATATGGACAAAGAAATTAAAAAAAAGCTAAAGAGATTTCCTAAATAGATGTCCCGCCTGATTCTTAAATTAGGCATTCAGTTTTGTCATAAATAAACAAATATGACGAAAAAATTGCCATCTTTACTATTTGAGGTTCCTGGGGCTCGTCATTAACAGGCATATTGCTAAATTACTAAAATTTTATAGAGTAAACTTAGATAAAAATAATTCAACATAAAATAATAAACAAACAATTTTGTTATAAGCAAGTTCTTTGTTGAATGAGTATTTCCTACGATTTTCTATAATCTTACTTTTTTTAAAAGTTTTATTGCAAGCAATTCGGATAAAAACCTATACAATTATCGGTAATTTAATTCTTGAGATTATTATTGTTAAATATATATTAATATTATAACCAATTATAATTTTAAAATTCATTAATTTGGCATTTTTCAACAGCAATGTTAGCTTTTTTCAATATAAATTTATTAACTTAGGAATTTTATGATAATTTTAGCAAAATTTAGAATTTTTTTATTCATCTTATAATTTTGTTTATCAAATTTAATAACCAAATACATTATTCGGTAATTTTTCAGCAGAAAAAGTCGTTTTTTTCACTACGATATTCCTTTCCGTTAGGAATGTCTTGATTGAATAATTTTTTATATTTTGAAAGAAATTCAATAAAAAAATGAATTAACTAGGCACTTGTAAATTAATTATTATTATTATAAATAAATTTAACCAAAAAAATGGATTATTCTGGCATCTGTGCAGGAAAAAAATTTTGTTTTTTTTTCATGTCAGTTTTTTTTAATCGGGAACTTAATGTTAATTTTAGTAAAATTAATAATTAGTTGATACATTTAATTATAAAAAAATAATAAATAAACGGATTATTGAGGCATCTGTCGATTGAAAACTTGTTTGTTTTCGAGGTTAATATTTTTAATTAGGAACTCAATGATAATTTCATTAACACTCATTCCTAATTTATAAATCTGACATCGGAGAAAAATGAATTTACCCGTTAGCAGATGTCAAAAAAATATTTTTTTTTCTATGAAAGTAGTTCAAATTAATGATTGAAACTGATAACAAAATTATGGATTTAATAAAATTATCATGAAGTTCCTAATTCAAAAAGTTAATAAGAAAAAAGAAAAACAAAATTTTTGTTGAAAAACACCTGATTAATGAATTTGTTTATTAAGTTTTATGAGAAATGATCAAATTTATTAACTAAATATGAAGGTTTCTGCAATTGTCATGAAGTTCCAAATTAAAAGCAATAGCATTGCTAAAAAAAAAGAAATTTTCTTTCGACAAATGCCCGAATAACATATTTAGTTATAAAATTTGTTTTAAAAAATCATAAGATTAATAAAAAAATGATGAATTTTGCTAAAATTATAATAAAGTTACTGATAAAAAAATTTGAATCGAAAAAAAAATTTCTTTTGAAAAATGGTCGATTGATTCATCTGTTTATTAAATTTGTTTATAATATTAAAAATAATAATCTCAAGAAGAAATTTTTTCATTTTTATATTGTTTCAATCCAAATCTCTTGCGATGCAACATAGAAAATGTATAATTATGAGAAATCTTATGAAATATTATTGCAACAAATAATTTGCTTATAAAATTTTTTTTGTTTGTCATATAATAATTACAATCATATAAGATTTGCATTGAAATTCAAAGAAATAATTTCTTAATGCAGTTTGGGACCCCCCTAATCTACATTGTACATATAAAAAATTATTTGCCATGTGAACGCTTTGGTTTTAAGGGTCAACATTGTGTTTGACCCAATTTGACTCTTGTCAGGTTACACGTTGTTGCTCTGATGTCAAGTGTACCAATATCGTGATTCACGGAGTCGATAACTATAATTACTTCCTGACAACGTCAATTAATTCTGACTACAGGTGCTTCGATATCTGATGCATCCTTCTTTTTATGTGTTCATTAGTAATTTGAAGCGCAACTACCATAAAACTCGACAGCCAAGAAAAACCTGCCCCCTTCAATTTGATTATTTTTTGGTGTTTCGTCGTTTTCTTGTAGTCTAGAGTAGTCCACTTTTTTTGTTAATTAGATAATGGCCTAAGCAAAAAATAGTTATAGTCTTTGATAAAAAAAAGATTTCTTCTTTAGAGCCGCAATCATTAATTATTGATATTCATTAGCAATTACTATAATCAGATTTGATGTTCATTTTTGAACTACACCTATAAAACAACATGTTTATCAATCATTCATGTTTGAAAACTAGCTATAATTCTCTTAGTTATTTTTTTTGTGTTATTTTTTTTATTTACACCAATTATATTTTTTGAACTTTTTTGACTTTATGAGTTTCGCTCTATATATTTTGTATTAAGTCATCACTACAATGAACTAATTTATCAAAAGAAACATCTGCGTTCTTAATTTTTAATAAAATTTTAGTTTCCTCGTTTTGGTGTCGACTAGGGTAGTGCAATTTTTTGGTTTATTGGAATAACTTTCTAAACAAAAAAATGGTTACAGTCTATATCTCTAAAAAAATGTTTGCTTTAGATCCGCTGAGATTTTTCTTCAGATCCAATTAGAGGAATGTTTTTCACAGCTAAGGACTATAACCATTTTTTGTTCGAACTGAATAGATTAGAGACCGTCCTTTCATCGACCAAATCTTTTGATTAATTTGTGATTAATTATTAATCACTGCTCTTGATTAGCTATAATTATAATTGGATTTGATATTTATTTCTTAAGGACAATTATAAAACTACATCCTTACACATAATTCAAATTAAAAAACTAACTATACTGGTCTTAGTTAATATTACTCTTTTTTATTTTGTATTATTTTTCCTGCTTACACTATCAACATTATCTGAATTTCTTTGACCTTCAGTTTTTCGTTTTTGTTCTTAAGTTAACACTCCACCACATAAGTTTATAAGAAAAAAACATCTGTCTTTATTAATTTTTATTAATTTTTTGGTTTTGTCGTTTTGTTTCCAACCAGGTTAGTGAAATTCTTTTTTGGCCATAAAAAAGACTAAACCAAAAATATTTAGGCTTTAATTGTGAAATAAAAATTTTCTTCTCTAGATCCGCTAAGGTTTTTCTCTATATCGGTTTGGAGAGATGTTTTTTAGAGCTCAAGAGTATAACCATCTATGGTTTAAACTCAGTAGATCAATAGCCGTAATTAAATCCACAAAAATACATTAATTAATTTTTAATCAAGAATCAAATATTTATATTCATTAGATATCACTATAATTAAGTTTGATATTTATTTTTTTAAGACAGAAAATCATGATATAAAATTATATCTTTGCGCATACTCCATATTTGAAAACCAACTCAACTTATCTTAGCTAATATTATTCTTTTTATTTGTTTTTATTTACACCACTCATACTATTTTCTTAAATTTGTTGACTTTCTTGATCTTTCACTCAAATTTAATTTTTTTAAGGTATTTGTGCCAAAAATCAGGTTTATGGACAGAAAGTTGACTATGGCTTTCAGAATAGAAATTATTTTTTTTCATATTGATAATTTTCTCTTCGAAAAATGGAAGAAAATTATTTATTTGATTAATAATTTATTATTCAAGTTTATTATGTACCTAGTAAAAAAAAGTGTTTTTGAGGTCCTATTGGGTGACAAAAGTAATAGAAAAGTTACATTTTCTTTTGTTATTTTTTTATGATATAAATACCAAAAAATCTCCTTGAAATAAAAAAAATCTTTTGCACGCCGCCGCGATTTTTCAAGGGCAAAAATACCGGAAAACTTCCGTTTTTCTAAATTTGGTACATTTTTCATGGAAAATTTCCTGTGGAAACGAGATATATTTTTTACTTTTTTGGTACTTATGTCTTTTGTTTTTTTTCTTATGTCAGCTTGGGGCTTGTAAAAGTTAAAAAAAAAGTGGGACTTTTTTAATCCTTTTTCCCTGAGAATATGCTGCACTAAATAAAACAAAAACTAAGTTGGAATTTTTCTATACTTTTGAGCTATAAAATTCCGATCAACAGCCGTAAAAATTTCAACAACAAAAAAACTTTTGTAATATTTTTGTTTTATAAATTGTTCAGAACTTGGAAAATAAAAAAAACTTGTGGGACTCTTTTGATACTTTTTTGCTAAAAAATTCCTCGCAAAACTTTAAATATTATGAAGTTTTCTAGTACTTTTGTCCCAAAAATTATTCAGTGTTTAAAAAAAGTAGCTGAGACTTTTCTTTGTACTTTTGTACTTAAAAAGTCCTGATTATTTCACGGAAGCGCGTGATTTTAGAACAACAATTTTCACGTGCTTTAAAGTCTTTGACTCTATGATCTAAAAGCATAGAATTCGAGACCTAGCAGCAAAGTGGCGTAGCCTAATGCCTGCACTTTTGAGAACTATGCTTTAAGAGCCAGGGTTCCGAGATATTAGTTCTCGAGCGAATATGAGATAAAATCATAGAGAATTGCTGTAAATTAATCTTCTAAAATTTATCTTCGTGTAGTAAAACTTTTTTAACCTTCAAGTGACACACCTCCAAAGATTAACGTAGCTGACACTTGGGGTCTTTTGGACCCCAACGTTTTTAAACTGTTGTAAACTGTTTAATTTTTAATATTTTTGCTAAGCAGTTTTTTTGGGTATTCTTTAACATCTCGCTTAAAGAATCAATGGATATAGCAACTTAAATTTTATTTTTAACACTTTGAAAAACAATGAAAAATTCATGGAATTTACGAATTTTTATATTCGTTCAAAAATGGTCTGGGGTCCATTGGACCCCCGGTGTCATTTAAGGATTAATAAACATAATTTAAAGTTTCTCCAAGAATAGAATAAATTTCTTGATTCGAGAAGAATAGAGTGACCTGTGATATTATTCGTTTCTATTAAAGAGTAAAGAAGTTATGGTCATTGTTTTTATTTGAAAAATCTACTTTATGGTTAAAAAAAATTGGTACAAGAAATAGACAGGATTTCTACACTGAAAAAAATGGTAAGTTAACCCAACTATTCAGTTTGTAATATATTGTACTGATGTTTTATTAGTTAGGACAACCATTTTCTGAGTTGCTGATACTAACTGAATAGTAACTTCGACTAATGGAATGGCTGTGCCCACTAATAAAATAGCAGTACCATATCTTACTAACTAAATATTTAGTTCAACTAAACATTTTTTTCAGTGTAGATTCTAAACAATTCGATTAACATATACTATTAATATATTTTATTTAAGAGTAAGGAAGATATGGTCATTTATATTATCAGAAAAGACTATTTTTATAGTATAGATTTTTTCATTTACATTATTGAACTCTAAATTTCAGGTTTCACTAATGGTTATAATTCTTTTTAATAGAAAAAAATTTATTAACATTTTAAAAAACGTAGAAAAAAACAAAATGCTGTGTTATTTATCTGAAAAATATATCTGAATTAGTCTATGTCCACACAATCAATCACACAAACCGGCACGTTTTGGTCACACGGGGTATTTTCGACCCTACCTGAAAATTTGGGGTTAGGGTTGATGCAAGGTTAAAAAAGATTCGTTGACTTGATACGAATCAATTACCCTATAATATTAATACATTTGATCTAAGACTAGGGAAATTATGGTGCATAGTCATTTGACAGATTTGACCAATCTGTTTTTTATAGTAAAACTTTTTTCATTAACACTAATTGCAGGTGCATGCCAGAATAAAAAAAGGCTCTTTAAATCGGGACATTTTGATTGAACAATTTTTAATTGTTAATTCGCCTTCCTCCATGGGAAGCCAATATATTTGCTAATTAAACATAATGATAAACAAAAGTGCTCACGAAATGAGCAGAATAAAATTGTAAACAGAAAGTGAAAATACCATTATGATAAAAACGTCATTATATTTCAAATAATATTCACAATATTTAAACAATAATAATATATTTATAAGCCTTATTAACATAATCAAAAATGAATGCAAGGACGGAAGATTTCTTCATTCGAGACAAATTTACCTACTATTTATACATTGTATTAAAAAGGAAGAAAGTTATCGTCATTTATGATATTTGAAAAACTGGATTTATACAATAAACCTTTTTTTAATAACACGATTTAAAATTGATGCAAGAACGGAAAATATTTCTTGTTCCGGTACGAATTTATTGACCTACTATCAATGTATTATATTAAAGTGAAGGGAAGTTATGGCTTTTTATATTATTTGGAATATAATATTAAACAAACAAACTTTTCTCATTCATATAATTTAAGCTGCATGCAAGAATATAAAATATTCGTTGATTTGATTCGAATCGAATAAATTAACCTATAATACCAATAAATTTGGTTCAAGAGTGAGTAATATATGGCCGATAATAATATTTAAAAATTGATTTTATATAATAAAACTTTTTCCATTAAAATAATTCAGATAGATGCAAGGGCGGAAAAGATTCCTTTATTCGAGACCAATAGATTGGCATATGCCATTAATATGTTTATTAATAAGTTTTTTTGAAAGGTTTCAAGAGCATACAAAATTTTTTTAATATTCCTGAGTATATTAAAAAAAATTAGTTTGAGAAGATATTCAGAAAAGATTTCATAACATTTCAAATGATTTTGTAAAACTTCGGAAGAAAATGTAGAAGTTTTAAAAAAAGCAAAACTTTGTTGATTTGCAAGAATAAAAAATTTAAGAATGTATATTCCAGTAAGTTTGAGAAATATTTATTAATTTCTAACAGATTAAAAAAATAATCACTTAAAACTTAAAAGGATTTCAAAAATTGAAAACAAATTTAAAGTGATTTTCTTTATTTTATTTTCAAATATAATTTAAAAAGAATACTTAATTTTTCAATAAATTTTAAACGCGATTTAGATTTTTAAAGAATTTGAACAAAGAAATTAGAAGTTTTTAAAGAATTTTCAAATTTTCAGAAGAATAAAAAAATTTTCTCAAAATTTTTAGACCATTACTTTATGAAAATTTAATTCTAAAATTTTCATATCACTTTAAATGATTTCATAAATTGATGAAAAAGTGTTTGGAAGACACAACATTTTTTTATATTTTTAAAATGTTTAAATGTTTTGAGACAATAAAGAAATTTTCCAAGATTTCTGGCTGCTTATTTTTTTTAGCATTTCCAAAGATTTCCACTCCGAAAAAAGTAAAAAATACTTAAGGGTAATTTTTCTTATTTTGCAGGATTAAAAAAATTCTAAGAAAAATTCGAATCATCTTAGAAGATATTATTAGTAAGTTTTGAAAATATTTGAAACCTAATTTATAATTTGAAATGGAATAGAATTTTATTTTAACAAAATGTAGATTTCAGAAGGTTTTAAAATAAAATCTTGAAGATCAGAAGAATTAAGAAAAGTTTTAAGATAATAAACAAATTTTCTTAAGACTCCTAGAAATATTTAAAATTATATTTATTCAAAAAAATGAATTTCAAGATTTCGAAATAATAATTTAAAGCTTTCTGGACAAATTTGAAATATTTTAAGTAAATAATAAGCATTGCTTACGATTCGTGTGTAAAATTATATTTTTTAAAAATTAATTTTTTAAGGAAATTTACAAAATTCAAATTATTTCAAAAGATATCTAAAAATGTCACTAAAATCTGTAAGATTTTAAAGAAATTCTTTTATTTTTTGAATATTTTTCAAAATTTTATAAATAATCTGAGCCAGATTAAAAGAAATTTATAAATTTTAGAAGTTTTGAAGGAATTAGAAATATTTTTAAACTTTGAAAGATTTTCGAATGTTAATAAAATATTTTTCAATTTATTTCAAGCTGTTTCTTCCACCATTTTAAATAATGTAAAGACTTATACACGTCAGAAAAATTAAATAATTTAGATTCATGGACATAACATTTTGTTGCTACTTGCCTTGATTAGAAAATAATTATTTATTTAACTAATTGATTATTTACAATAGAATTAATTTTCTTCGTTATTTTGTTTTCAAAATTCCTTTTAATTATGACAGTTCTGATTTTTATTCTAATTTTATGATTGGCAACAAATGAATGCACGAGAAGTTGGTTTTAAAATATGTTTAGAAAACGAACGAGACCGATCAAAATATTTGAAGTTCTCGTATCAAAATGCAATGTACCTGAAGTTCTGAAGTTCAAATGAACGAAATATTTTTCGAAATTTCTTTTTTACCCATAAATATTGCTCCAACTGCAATTTAAATTATTCATTATAATTCTTTTTTAATAATAAATTATTTTTAATATAAAATAGCAAATATTTTAGCACTTTTTCTAGTTTGCAGTCATCACTAAAAAATTTCTTTCTTTTGAAGGTTCAGAAATTCAACCACATCGAAATGCAGCACTAAATCCTAATGAGAAACCAAACTGCTCATCAAATAAGCTCTACACAATTGTAAATTGAAAGAAGATTTTTTTTATTTACGCCCCTTTATTTGTTGGATTTTTTTTTGGCTGTTCTCTTTTGGAAAAAGAACATTTTCTTCTTTTATACCGGAATCGTCAAAAAATAAATATTATCTTCCGAGATGATTTCAATATGGAGGCTCTGATCCGAGCGCCCTCAACTTCTTGAAATTTCAAGTAGAAAATGACCTTTCCTGAATTTCCCTTCTCAAAAGGAGCTTTCGAGTTCAAACATGTCCTTGTTTTTCTTGCTAAGCAGATTTGTCTTGCGGTGTAATCGAATGTTTGGAGAGGATCCGGTCCTAAGTCAATATTCAAATCCCAGTAACCTCACTTTGGATTCAAGATTTATCCCTTTTGACATATTCGTTTTTTCATCATCCTTTTTTTAATCCTTGTTTGTTGATTTTTAATTATTTTATGATAAAGTAATCTATCTTCTTTTTGACTTTATTTAATGTAACTTAGTTTTTTTAATCTCTTCTATTTCCTATTTTGTCTAATTTTTCTTAATACCTTGATTTCTCCGATGCACTTTTCGGTTTTTTTGTCTCTCCACAAGTAGAAAATCCTTCATCCGCGTCATCTGCAGCCACAAATCGCTACTCCTTAATCACCGCTCGAAATTGAAATTTGATTTTAAAAAACTGGAAAAGTCTGAAAAAATATTTTTAAGTGCTTTTTATTAAAAAAATCTAAAAGAAACCTTCTTGGAATTATTTGACACGGAAGCAATTTATTTATGTTACATTTTTAGATGATTTTTTGTCACGATTTTTAGTTTACTTGAATTTGATGGTCACGTGGCGACCTGCGCGAATCATATGAGCAAGGGACGTATCCGGTCTTAATTTCAAATTTAAATCTTCAAATTAAGTTTCAATTTGAGACTTTAATTTAATTTTGGAATTATTTAAAAAAAAAACTTTGGGAATTAAATTTTTACCGGAGGGATTTTTTTAGGGTGGTTTTTGGATATGGCAATGTGATACTTGTAATGTTCAAGATGTCGGACTGGGCGCCCGCATCGCGACGGCTCGACAGCTCGGAGGTGACTGCAGACTTTACCGCCCCGGTTACTCCACCCGATTCAGAGACTATCTCGCTTCCTCACACGCGCTCGGCCCTATGAGGCGCAGACGCCCGAAACAATTGAAGAGTGTAAGAAAAAACAAAAGTTGTTAAGAGGCATATTTTACCGTCCCACGCACTAAAACGTTGCCCCGAGGTGCGAGAATCAGAGTTGAGAGTTCAGATTTCCTTCAAGTTTGCGCGCCTCGACGCGCGGACGCTCGGTGGGATAAAAACAAAAAACGAGGTCAAAATAACTTTTAGCTGGAAGTTCCTAACCGATTTTGCATTTTTTAAAAATAAAAATTCAGCATTAAATTTTGAAGAGATTTACGTGGCCTTATTGTTGATTTTCTTTTTGTTTAAACTTTTATGTTAATGCAAAGAGTGGAGAAGATTTTTTTTTTGTTTAGAATGTTGAAATTTTTAATCCAGTATCAGCATTGCCAGACCTTATGCACGGGGAAATTTTAAAGCAAAAATGGCATTGTTAAGTTAATTGTTATAAACAAATTAGCTTAGAAAATATTCTACACCATGGATTCTTCGGTTTTAAAGTAAATGTTGGCAGTGAAATTACTTGCTTTAATCTAAAAAATGATAATCAATTACCAAAACTTGACTGCTGATATTTTTTATTAATTTTATAAAAAAATTATATAAACAAATGCCTAGTGTAGACATTTTAAGCCAGAAAGAAATCGTTCTTTCTCTTAATTTTCCCCAAGTTTGGTCGCCGGTGATTTTTAGTGAAAGAAAATTATCATGTGATATTTTTATAGATTTTATAAACAAATGAACAATGTGCATTTTTTTATATAATTTGTTTGTAAAATTAATAAAAATATCGGATGACAAGTTTTTGTGATCGAGTATTACTTTTTCGATTAGATTAAATAATTTTAACGCGAAGATTTACTTTGCAAACGAAGAATCCATAGTGTAGACTATTTGTAAAGTTCATTTATTTATAACAATTTACTTAACAATCTCATTTTGTTTTGCTTTCAACAACCCCGGTGCATTCATTTTTCTAAAAAAAATCAAAAATCATTTAAGAATTGCCACCAGCAAGTTATTTTGAACCTAGTTGTTTGATTTGCACAATGGGAACAAAATTACTTTCTTGGTTCAAGATAACGTACAGCCAACAAACATTAACCGATTTGGAAAAAAAATCTAAAAGAAAGCTGATAAGATTTCTAAGAGAGTTGTTGAGCCCTCTTTCTAAAATAGGATTTTAATGTTTTTTTTTATTATTAAAGAAATATGAAAAAAGTGGCCATTTTTTCTATCTGTCGTTTCCGGGGTTCGTCAATAACATGAAAATAGTTTGAATCGTTTAGGTTTTATATAGCGACATTATTCAAAGATATTTCAATATTATATAATAAAAAAAATTGGAATAAAATTATTTGATGTAAGAAAGTTTTTTTACAATTTTCCATCATTTTTCTTCATTATGTCATTTTTCAGGCTGTTTGGACTAAATCAATGTAATGATGAAGAAATTTCTTCTTGAGATTATTATTGTTGATGTTATAAACAAATATAATAAACAAATGCATCAATCAGACATTTTTTTACAGAAAAATTCGTTTATGTCAATGTCATTTTTTCAAATTAGGAACTTTATGATAATTTTTTAAAAATGCATCATTTGTGGATTGATATTATTATTTGTTTGAAACAGATTTAATAAGCAAATGCATTTCCAGGCATTTTTCGGCAGAAAATTTGTTTTTCAATGTCAGTCCTTCCAGTTGGGAACTTCATGACAATTTCAGCAACATTCATAACTAGTTGATAAAATTGTTTTAAAACAAATTAATAAAAAAATGCATTGATGGGGCATTTACCGAAAGGAAATTTTTTTTTCTATAACAACTTTTTTAATTAGTAAATTCATGGTAATTTCAGAAAAAATTTATAATTTACTGATCAATTTTATGATTTTTTAAAACAATTTTCATAAGCAAATGCATTATTGGGGTATCTGTCGACGGAAATTTTTTTTATTTAGGATCTTTATAGTAAATTGAGAAAAATTCATGATTAGTTGACAAATTTTATCGATTTTGTTAACGAATTTAACAAAAAAAGTGCCTTATTCGGTCATTTCTTGAGGGAAAACTTGTTTTTTGTTTTGTTTGTATTCTCAGTATTTTTAATAGGGAATTTATTGATAATTTCATTACCAATCACACTTATTTCATAAATTCTATGCTGTTTTAAACAAAGTTAATACTTATATGCATTATTTGGGCATTTGCCAACAAAAAAGTTTTTTTTTCAAGCTCAGGCCTTTCAGTTTAAGTTTCTCATTTCTTTCATTCTTTTAATAAGGCTCGCAGCTTCAGGATAATGCATTTGTTTATTAATAAATTTGCATTAAAAAAAGGAATTTATCAACTAATTATGAATTTTGCTGAAATTATCAAGAATTTCTCCATTGAAAAGACTGACACCTGAAACAAAGAATTTTTTAATCGACAGATGCCCTAACAATGTATTTCTTTAATAAAATTGGTTAAAAAGTAATTAAATTGATCAATAAATTATGTATTTTTTATGAGATGGTCATGAAGTTCCTAATTAAAAAAGTTTACATAAAAAAAGCTGTTTTCTTTCAACAAATGCCTTATCGGTGCATTTGCTTATTAAGTTTTTTTGAAAAGAATCATAATGTTTATAAACTAGTTATTAATGTTGCTGAAATTGTAATAAGGCTTTCAATTGAAACGGAAAAATTTTGTCACTAATCGTAATTGGCAATATAATAGCAACAGGATTAGAAGAAAAATTGATTTTATTCGGCTTGAAAACGCCTATAATATGAATTTATTTATCTTATTTGCTTATAAAATTAACCGTTATTACCTCATATTAATTCTTTAAATTAATTATCAATCATTTAATAAAAAATTGGTTAGCAATACTATTTTACTATTAAATTACAAGAATTTTGAGGCAAAATAATTTTGTTCTATAAGAAACTAATATACCCCGTGTGGAAAAATGTTCTGGCTCTGGCCTGGCCCAGACCAGACCGCCAGATGTCCAGCCCTGGCGATGACCAGATGTTCTGCCCTGGGTCTGGCCAAAAGTGTAACGTTTTTTTCTGTCTAGCCCCAGGCCAGACCGTCTGGACAGCCGCTAGAAATGGGCTGGTCAGCCGCTAGTTATAGGCTGGTAAGCGGCGAGTTATTGGCTCATCAGCCACTAGTTGATGTTTTATCGTTGAGAATCATATCGTCCATGTTTAGAGGAGACGCTTTGAAGATACACTCAAAAAGTAAAACATAATTTTCTAGAAAAATATATAATATACATGTTTGGTATAATCAGTAAAAATTCTAATTTTGCTTAAAAAATATACTGCTATCAATAAAATCAATAAACTAAATGATCGTTTCTAATAATTATTATTTTATAATAGATAAAAAGTAGGTTTGTACTTACTACTTATTTAATAACTTAATCAAGTTTTGCTACATTTTATGCCTCCGCTTTTCCAGCTAACTTTTGGCTGGATTAATATATTATTAGGCAAATAAAAAGAAATTTTCGCAGTTTGTAACACTTGATCGACAAGAACTATCACTGTTTCTGAGAGTTAGGAGCCAAGCTCTGTCAGAATACTTCAAGTTGTGACGTCAACTGGAAAAATGTCTGCACGCCGAGGGCCAAGCAATGAATTACAATTACTTGGGAACACTTGGTTGTTTTAATGACTTGGATACAAAAATTTAACTATAAACTTTTTTAGTTTAAAAAATTTCATTATAGGCTCGGTAAATTTTTGAAATGTAAGAAAAAATTTACTGTATCGAACTTAGATTTTTTTCTTGGGTCGCTGATCAGCGCCAGGCCTGGACCAGACCAGACTGTCAAGATGATAAGAAAGAAAATAGTGTGTTTTCATAGGTTCAATTTCCTATTCTCCATTATTTTAGACACCTTGTAAACTTTTCAAAATACAATAAAAAAAAATTTGGTGATGGAACTTAAGATTTTTTTTCTATTGGCTCGCTGATCAGCGCCAGACGTAAGTAAGTATGTCAAAAAAATTTGTTGATGGAACTTATGACTTTTTTCGTTCTTGGCAGGCTGACCAGTGCTAAGCCTGGACCAGAACAGAGCTTCCAGGCTAGACGGTCTAGATAAAGTCAAACCTGAGCCAGACTGGCGTCAGACCTGAACCAGACTGGCTTTAGACCTGATCCAGATCAGTTCTTCGAAACTAGACAGTCTACATAAATTTAGACCTGGGCCAGACCTGTAACCAGACTGCGCGGACATGTCTCCACACGGGACTGTTAAATATAAGATTCAACCTTAGGGCTAAACTAAATGCAAAATTCTCTCCAAGTTTTAAATAGTAATTTTAATATTTAACTCATAACAAAAATTAGAAACAATGATACATTTATAAATCTGACTAATATTTATTAAAATATTTGAAAACTACAAAAGCAGACTATAAACTATTCTAAATCGTTAAGAATAAACTCAAAAATTCTTATAAATTGTTTTAGTGGAGTAAAAAAGGGACCATTCCTCTAAAGGCAGTACGAAATATACTTTTTAAAAATTGCACATAAAATTCTTTAAAAAAATATATTTTAGACATTTTTATCATACACTTAGTTCAATTTAGGTATGATTTTCAAATTTTTTCAACACAGCGATATAATATTAATTACAGCTTGTACGTTTCATTTTTTAATACGTTTCACATTTTCAATCTAAGGATATTTAATCCGATGCGTACATTTTAAAAACCTGTTTGCAGTTTTTCAGACAGAAATAGATTTTTTTTACTCACAGATGCTTAGATGCATAATTTATTATCTGTTTCACAAAAATATTAGGTGAAAAAAAATTCAAATTTTATGGCTCATTGATGATATTATTAAATTTTATAATTAACACAAAAAAATTATGTAAAATATGCACCACGTGTCTATAAAAAAGGAAATTGTAAACCATTATGAGTTAAATGAGTCGTTTAAATCTCACCCCTTCTCCCATCGCACCCACTCTCTTCACTATTCTATCCTATCCTGTGCAATCAGATACTGTCATATTGGATCATATTTTTTCGTCCCCTCCACTTCTTGACACTCGGTCCTTCATTCATTTATTCCCTCCCCTCACTTCCCATACTTTTGCTCCCCTGACTCGGCTACTTTCCCTGCCATCTTAACCACTACTTTTCCTTCCTCAAATTCCCAAACTTTTCCTTGCCTCAATCTTCCAGTTATCTATCCTATACTACATTTTTACTCACTCTTTCTAATTTCTCTTCACTCACTTCACTCACTTCCTCTACTTTCTTTTCCATCACTGACCACGCCTCTCCGTATGCCCATCCTACCCCTCGCTTCTATTCACTAGTTCCTTCCATTATAACCCTCACCTCCTTACATCGCTTTCCTCTGACTTGTCCTTCCTTGCTCTCTGCATACTTCTCCTATTCCCACTAACGCTTCCTCTCATTACTATTATCCATCTACACGAGTTAGTTTCAATACTTTTTTTATTTTCAATTCCCTGAGCCCCACCCCTACAAACCCACTCCATAATTCTCTCTTTTCCTCTATTTCTACCCTCCTTAATTTCTCTCACTTTCACTTATTGTTTTCCCTCACTTTCCCCACTTTCTTTTTCCTCAATTCTCCTATATTACGACACCTCACTTCCCTTCCCCTAACTTTTTTGCTTACAACTCTCACTTTCCTACTTTCCTTTCACCTAACATCTCTTTCCTTTCTCTCTGCGTACTTCGCCTAATCCTCTCATGATCACTCTCATTAATCATCTTTATTTCAACCACCTACTTTCACTGCGTTTCTTCTGCTCACTACCCTCCTAAAAACCTTCCCAACGATCCCCTTCGCTACTTCTATTTCTCCTCCCTTCGATTTTCCTCATGTTAACTAATTGTTTCATCTCACTTCCCCTACTATCCTACTCCTAACTCCTTCCCTTACAAGTCTCATGTTCCTATTTCCCTTTCTCCTGAATTCCCTTTCTTTTTTCTCTAGATACTTCCTATACTTTCGCTCATAATCCCTCTCTTTACTCATTTTAATTTCCACCACTTACATTTACTACTTTCCGTCTTCTCACTTCCCTGCCTTCCCTAAAAACACTCTCCTTGATTCACTTTGCTTTCTCTATTGCTCCCCCTCTCAATTTTCCTCACTTACACCTGTTGTCCTCCTAGCACTAAAGGTTTGAATAACGAGTGTCCTTAGTCCTTTCCAATTAAACAAATGTTTTACTTTGCCTATTAGTTTTTATATCTATATAACTTTATTTAGGAATGTGTAAATTTCTAATCGTATTCCGTATGTGAATAATAATTGTAGTAGAGAAACTACAAATTGAGTAAACACAATTATTTGGTTCATGGTTCTACGCTAATTTTACGCAACCGCTACGCTAATTTCTTGTAAACTTCACGGCTAATAAAACTTATTAATGTTGGTTAAGCACCAACATTAATTCTCACATAGTTCATCTAGGATATAAATTTAAACTATAATTAACGAGGTAAATTTCATCTGAGAAATAAATCATATTATTTAAATACCCCTAATTATCCTATACAAAAAGTTAAAAATCACTTAATCTTTAACATAATTTACAAAATTTGTCAAGGAAAGGCTCAATAATTATTTTAGCTTTTAGAGGAGAAAGGTTCTTTACAATTGTATTCTTCACGTTTGATTAGTCATCGTTTTATTCAGAAATAATGCGAACAATTATTTTTACTTAGTTATTTTTTGAATTGAATATTTTTTCAGTTGATTAAATGTTCGATCAGCATTGGCATTTCACACAGAAAAGGAGTATCTTAAAATAAAAATAATTCTAATATGAATGCACTTTATAGTAGCTTTGAACAATTTGGGATTATGTTAGAGTTTTTCTTCAGAAATTATTATTTTTGATTTAAAAAAATTGTTTTTGTCAAATTTCCAAGAAGATTTACAACTTTAAACAACATTAGGTTATGTTGGCATATTTCCAAA
This sequence comes from Belonocnema kinseyi, assembly GCF_010883055.1. Classification (NCBI taxonomy): domain Eukaryota; kingdom Metazoa; phylum Arthropoda; class Insecta; order Hymenoptera; family Cynipidae; genus Belonocnema; species Belonocnema kinseyi. The sequence continues at coordinate 36,666,218 of NC_046666.1, read as the reverse complement.
AATGGGTATCGGTCTGAAAGAAAATTTAAAATTTCGGGACAATTTCAGGTTATGTTAATATTTTTTTACCGAAAAATGACCATTTTGAACAAAAAGCGTTAGGTATAAAAAAATATTAACGACTTTGAAACAAAAACGCACTGATTTGATTCTGCATAAATATTGTACAAAGTATTAAATTTTAATTCTAAAGTTACGATGCCATGTATAAAAAATATTGTCCTAGCTTTTGTCTATTATTGTATAGATTATAGATTGTACAAAATACGCAGAATATTTTAATAGTATTTATTATTTATTCAAATTTAAAAATTAGGCAATCGAAAATATTATAGTTGAATGATTGTTAACATAATAATATTTACCGGATTGAACAATTTTCGATTGCGCAAGTCTTTTTAGCCGGAATTTGATATTTTTATGAAAAAAGCATTAGATTTTAAAGAATCTTAATATGGTTTTTATTACTTTAGATTCCGTTGTTATTTAAAATAGGAAATTGGTATTTTCGAACAAAAATTATTATGATTGAAACTATCAAAATTGGTATCTTTGTTTTCTGAAAATTATAACTAAAAATTTTCGAAAATAAGTAACAACTTTTAAACAAATTTAGTTCCTGTTGGCGTTTTTACACTGAAAGTCGGTTTTTAGTAAAAAAAATCACTAGAGTTCAAAAAATTTTTAATTTTTCATCAATTTCAGTTTTTTCATCTAAAATTTGTATTTTTTAATTAAAAAAATAATAAGATTTTTTATATTATCCTTTAGTCACTAAATTTACAATTCTTAGTTTTACCAGTATTTTAATTCAGAAATCGGTTAGTCTGAACAAAAAAACATAAATTGCTCAATATCAACCCGTTCTTATTGGATTTCAACATGAAAATCTGGTTTTAAATTGGAAGAACTCTGTTTTTAAAAAAAATTCAAAATTTCAAGCCAACAAATTTTAATTTTGAACCTCCCCAAACTGTTTTTATTGTATTCGGAAAATGCCCCAAAAATGCGAAAAGGCAGTTTTATGTCAGATTAATTTTTGTTATTTTTTTAACTTGTATTATTTTTATTTGAAAAGTTACAAGTTTCCAAGTATTTTATAGAAAATTTTGAATTTTTTGAAAAATTATTATTTGTTAACGCAATTTTTTTTGACATACACACGTAAAAAGTTATTATGTTCCTGGGTAAATAATACAGTTGATGATTGTAAGGGATGAAATCTCTTGCTTAGCATATTTGATAAATATTAAAACAATTTCCACATGTTAAAACAAAATTTTCTTCTCTAAATCGTGAAAAGTTATTGTTTCTGGGAATCAATGTGCAATTAACAAATGTGGGGAGAAATATAATTTTTGAACAAAATTTGACAATAGTCAAAAATAATCTCATTTGTTTAAATAATTTGATCCCTGTAAAACTTGAAAATTTACTGAGTTATAAATTTAGTAATGTAGTTAATGAATGATACGCTAAGATAACTTTTCACGCTCTAATGACAAAAAATTATTTAAACCAAAAACAAAAAAGTTTAAAAATACTATCTTTAGAAAAAATTGTATATAAAATTGCACAAAAATATTATATTTTAATTTCGAAGTTATAATATCAAAGTTCCTGTATTATCTTAAATATTATTCTTTATTTTCTTATATTAAAGATTATTACCTTAATAATAGATACAATGAAATTCCCAATTTTTTTATCAATATTAATTTTATGTTTTAATCAAACAAATTCGTGGAAAATTGTTTTTTCTTTTGAATTATTTATTATAATTAGTGTTATGATCCTCTTCTTCTTTCCCTGTTTTGTATTTTACTACAATTTTACTCTGATTTTCAAAGAAAATATAAGATTGCTTTAATTTTTTCAATTTTAAGTCAGTTTCAACTCTATATATCTTGAGAGGAAGCACACTCTCTAAATCGATACAGTTCGCACAAGGAATTTTAATGAAGAAGATAAACGACATAGCCACAGGGTATTATAAATTCGCACTCTCTTCTTCGATTTCTTGTCTCATTTACCTCCGGAAGATTTTCAAAGTTCTGGGTAAGACATGCGAGATGAATTTAATATTTAATTGAAAGGATCTACTGCATGAAGAAAATAGCGATTGATCCCTCCCCCCAGCCACGCATCATTACCTACCTTCACTTTCTTATTTTTTACTGGTAAATCGGGAAACGTTATAAAAAATAATAATATTTGAGGAAATAGAAAAGCTCGTTTAAAATAATTTTTGAATTCACTCATTCACATTGTTCAACTTTCAATTTGACAGTTTATTATAGCTTTTTAAAATTAATTTTTTTTTCTGAAAAAACATTACCTTCGCTCCGCTGGGAATCGAACCACAGAAATTCCGATTGCTGCACAGTGGAGGAAAAAAGCGTCAGTGGACAAATTGATTTTCAGAAAACAATTATTATCCAATTTTAAATATTTTTTAAATGAAAGCTTATAGGATTTCTAACCGAACAGTGATGGGCGATTTCTAAATTTTTGTTAATTTTTTCATTTATTTATTAACAAAAATGAAAAAAAAATGACTGTTGAAGTATACAGGTTTAAAAAAATGCTTTGATTCAATCAAAAATACCTAGAAAACTGCAAGCAACTACCCAAAAAAGATATCCAATAACAATGCGATTTTTAAAAGATTCATTGAATTGGTTTATAAACAAATAATGAATAAAAATGGTTTCGTAGAGATTGGTGGCGACTCGTCACTCGTTTCGCACTAAATTTGAACAATTTATGAACACAAAGAGTTTTTCAGTTAAATTAATACAAGTTAATAGATAATTTGTTAATTAAAAAGCCATTTTTATAAACAAATATCCATACCAGGTATTTTTAATGAAATAAATAAAGTTTTTATTCTATGAAATCGATCACATATAAATTGGAAATAAAACCTATGTGTAATATTTGGCCACCAAATAAAAGTTAACAATTGTTTAAAATACCTTAATTAAAAAATGCCCTATTTGTCTATTTCTGGAGGTGAAAACTTGATTTTTTCTATTTATAAATAACATACGACTTTTTTACGGAGTTAACAGCCAGTTATTTAGCAATGATTTTTTTCTATGAATCAATAACATTTGATAATTGATTAACCAAACCTAATTAATAAATGCAGTATTTGTCTATTTTTGAACATTTAAATTTGTTCCTCTTTTGTGTGATCAACTGTTAATAACACATTTTGTAAACTATTTTGGACAGTTCGATATTGGTCCATTTTTTTTTATTAACAATGTAGTGAACAAATTTTTCTCGGCTAATGCATTCATAAACTAAATTTTTTTTCTTGTTAAATATAATTAAAACTACATAGCAATAATTCTTGACTTTGTTTATCGGTCAACGGAATTTATTGGTTCATTATGAAAATAATTTACTACGATGAAGTGATCGAAGTCAGTACTTGTAAAAATCTTATATTATATACCGTGTTTGACTACGTTAATTAAATTATGAACAAAAATAGTGGAACGTTATCAAAGTATTAAGAAAGTTAAAAAACGTGTTATTAACAGTTGATTATACACAAAAAGACAAGTCTAAATGCTCAAAAATAGCCAAATAATGCATTTGTTAATTAAGTTTGGTTAAAAAACTATCAAATTTTAGCGATCAAAATTATCTTAAAAATGTAGAAGTTAGTTATTTGCAGTTAATTGCATCGAATAAATCAAGTTTGTACCTCTAGAAATACTCAAATAGTGCATTTGTTAATTACGGTAGTTAAAACAATTATTAATTTTTATTTGGTGGTCAAATATTATACTTAAGTTTTATTTCCAAGCAACATGTGATTAATTCAACTGAAAAACTCCTTTTGCCCATGAATTGTTCAAATTTAGTGCGAATAAAGTGACGAATCACTGCCAATACCCATTAAACCATTTTTATTCCCTTATTTGTTTATAACAAATTCAATACATTTTTTAACCTTTGCATTGTTATTGCACATCTTTTGTGTATAGTTGCTTTCAGTATTCTGGGTATTTTTGATTTCATCAAAGCATTTTTCAAAAACCGGTATACTTCATAACTACAATTTTTTTTTCATTTTTGTTATTTAATAAACAAAAACAAAAAATGGTAAAAATCACCCTTGACAGTCTGATGCGAAATTTTTTTAGCTTTTATTTAAAAAACAATTAAAACCCGGATAGTAATTGTCTTCTGAAATTTAATTTGTTCACGACGTTATTTTTGCCTGTCGGGTGCTTTTCCCTTACGCTACCAGAGAGATTGAAAGTAGAATCCTTTTTCAGAAAAACACGCTTTATTTTGCCAGATATTACGAATCGAAATTGTTAAGGAATGTATATTATTATTATTATTATTGCCTGGCAAAATAATGTGTGTATTTCCGAAAAAGGATTCTTTTTTCGATCTCTGTTTGACTTATAGTAACATAAAGTTATTCCGTAACATGAAAATGCTTCATAAATTATTTTCAAAGTATTACTTTTGAAATTTAGATTAAAATGATAAATTTGAAAAAGCTTGATTCACAATTAAGAAATGATTAATTTTAAATTATTTAGTTTCGCGACCCGAAATTAGGAATACTTCAATTTTAAACGAAGGTTGGAAATTTCGTCTCTCCATCCATACGCCCGTCGTCCTTTTATCCAAAGTGGGGAAGTAAGAGGAAATAAGGGGAAGTGAAGCGGAGTAAATAAGTGGAAAAACACAAAGGGAAAATGAAGGAAAGTGTAGGGTAAATGCGTAAAAGGTAAGTTTGATACATGAGTGGAAGGGAAGTAGGTGAAATGGAGGAAATGAGTCAAGGGAAAGCAGGAAAAGTGATGAGAAATGAAGGAAAGCGAAGTAGAGAAAATAAGAGTACATAAGGGGAAATGAGGAGACGATAGAAGAAGGGAATAAGGAGAAGTAAGGGGAACTTATGGGAATAAAGTAAGAAAAAATGAACGGAGGAAAAGAGAAGGGAAATGGGTAGAGGGAAAATATAATGAATAAGTGGAAGCGAATTGGGGGAAGTGGAGATAGTAATCGGAGGGAGAGTAGGAAAAGTAATAAGAAATTGAGGACTGCGGAGAATAAGGAAAGGGAAGTTGAAGAACTGAGAGGAAGTAACGCGAAGGGGAAGTAGGCATAGTGAAAGCAAACGAAGGAAGGAGAAGTAGTGGAAAAAGGGGAAGTAAACGAAAATGAGGAGAGCAGAACTAGTTGAAGTGAAGGGGGTGGAATAAAGGGAAGGAAATAGGGTGAATCAGGGAATAAAAATAAAGGCGAAATGATGTAACAAAAATTAATGCAGGGGAAGTATGACAAGTCAGTGGAATCGAAATATGGGAGGTGGGGGAAATGAGTGTAGAGGAAGTAGGCACAGTAAGAGGTAATGATGCGGGAAAAATGAGTGGAAATAAGGGGTGATGAGGGAAGGAGAAATAGTGGAAATGAGGGAAAATTAGGAGAAGTGAACTAAGAGAAGTGAGAAGAAATCACGGGAGGGAAAGTAGTGAAAATAAGGAAAAATGAAAGGTGAAGAAGTGCAGAAAAATTAGGAAGGGAAGGTAGGTAAAATAATTGTCATTGAGAGGAAGTAGAAGAAATAATTAAAAACGAGGGAGAGATTTAATCCTTCGAAATCTTTTTAAAACCTGATGAAACTTCGGAAATTCTTTGCAATTCCGTACATTTTTCTTTAATATCTGAAATTCAAATTAAGTCTTTAAAATAATATTAAATATTTTAAATCGTCTGAAATGTCTGAAAATATGAAAAAGCCTAAGAAATCCCGTGCAAAATTAAAATCCTTGGACTTTTTATGAATTTCCTTGACAAATTTGGAAATCCTTTTAAATCCCTGTAAAGCCTTCAAATATGTTAAAATCGTTTTAAAAAATTGTGTAGGATGGCTTTCAGGGCTAGTCTGAAAGACTTTTAATAGGTTGGTCAGGAAAACCCTGTCCACTTCTGAACGCTAATTTTTCAAACCCAAGGATATTGAAAGGAAAGAACCTAAGCTTTTAAAGGCAAGAAAAAAGAACCCCAAGTTCTTCAAAGAGTCTGATAAAATTGTTCAGTGAATTAATGAATGAAATTTTTTTTATTTCTAATACTTCAAATTTAGAAGGGTTCTAATGCTTTCAATCGTTTGATTTTGTATTTAAGTATTGAATACTTAAATTAAGTTTCGGTCAATTGTCTGTTCGCCCATCCATTGTACTTTTTCGAAAGGAGAGCATATGAGGGAAAGTGAGGAAATACCTGGAAGGGCAATTAGGAAAAATATGGATAATTAATAGAAACTTAGGAGAAAAAAGTGAAGACGGAGCAGAAAAAGTAGGCATAGTATGGGAAAATTTGTAAAAAGTAGGGAAATTAGGAGAAGTGTGGATAAGAAAGTATAGAAAGTAAGGGTAAATGAGGAAGGGAAGGAGTGAAAGTGAAAGGTAATAAGGGAAGGATAAGTAGTGGGAGTGAGGGGAAAGGGGTAGAGGAGAAGTAGGGAAAGCGACCGCAAATTAAGGGTGGGCAAAATCAGAGGAATGCGAGAGGTTTAAGGAATAAGAGAAAGTTACGAGAAGTACAGAACATGAAGGAAAATGAGGAGAGGGATGAAGCAGAGTTTTATGGAAATGAGGTATGGGAAAGTAGGAGAAATCACTAGAAATAAGGCGATTGTATGTGGAGGAAGTAAGAGGAAATGAGAGCAGATATGTTATGTGAAATAAGGGGAAAAATCGAAGGATAAATCAGAGGAAATTAGAAGAGAAGAATATAAAAAAGGGGTAAATGAGGGGATAGAAGTAGAGCAAGTGATGAAAATTAGGGGAGCGTAAGTATTGGGATGAGGGGAAATTAAAAAAAATGAGGCGTACGAAATTCGAGGAAGAAAAAATGAGGGAAAATAAAGGGAGGGGAAATAGGACAAGTAAGGGGAAATAGGGGTAAGGTAATTGAGATTAATTGAGGGGATTCAATGGACTTAAAAAGAGGAGAGAAGCATTAGGTGAAATAAGGATAAGTGGGGGAATGAGAAGTAGGAAAAGTGAGAGGAAATTAGTGAATTGTGAGTAGGGGAAGTTAGTTTAACTGAGGACAGGAGAATTGGGGACAATAAGGAGAATTAAGGGGAATTATTGGAAATGAGGGAAGAGGAAGTAGGTAAATTTAGCAGAAATAAAGAAGGGAGGTGGGAGAAATAATAAGGCATGCGCTTGTGATAAGGAACCCTCATTTTTCTTGAGTTTGAAAAGAAATCGAGCTGGCTTATATTCATTATTCTCGCATTTCGTTAGCGACAATGCGATTTAAAAGCTGCTCACAAAAAGGACTTTAAACCTATTCAAGAACGAAAAGTTATTATTCACTGATCCTTGCTCTATTCAATTTCAACGTAGATCAAAATTTATATCTTTTTCAGAACCAAATTAAAATAAACGTCAATGGGGTATCAGTTAGATTTATTCCTCATATTTTTTTTAAAGAATAACTTTTTGTATAGGTATGTTTGCATCGATCTATGGGGCGTCTAAATATTACGTAACACTTTAAGTGTGGGTGGGGGGAGGGGGTCCGCCCGACCCTCACAAAGTGTCACGAAAGAGTTCCAAAAAATGTAGCAGTTGTATTTTAAACCAAACGGTTATGTTTTTAGTCCAAAATAACTAATGTCAATTTTTTTTCAATTTTACCTAAAAGACATAAATGTTTAACCAAGAAAGATGAATTCAATAAAAAAGATTAATTTTGATCGAAATAGTTAGGTTCTCAAACAAAGAAACAAATTTTTTTAAATGATAGTTACATTTTCAAGATGAAAAGACCAATATTATGAAAAACAGTTAAGTTTGAAAGCAGAAAAAAAAATTTCAACGAGAAAACTAATTTTTAATTAAGAAAGATCAAGTCTCAACCAAATAGTTGCATTTTCAACTGATGAATACAAGTTTTTAATAAAAAATAGGATAGTTCAATTTTTATTTCAAAAAAATAATGATAAAAAAAAGCGAAGTCTTAACTAGCGAAATTCAACAAAGAACAAAACAAAAACAAATCAACAAAAAACGAATTGCCTGTGAAATAGTTTAATTTGTAAATAAATATTTTAATTTTCTATTACAGTAGCTGAATTTTCAACCAAAAAATCAATTCTGAAAGAAATAGATGAAGGGTGATATCCCAACGAACAAATATTTCAATTTTAAATTAGAAACAGTTCAAGCAAAGAAAAAGACCAATTTTCAATCATATCAACCAAAAAAGGTTTATATATAAAATCAGAAACAGTTGATTTTAACTAAAAAAATATTAACTTTCTATTAAAAAGGACTAATTTTGAAATAAATACATCAATTTTCAATTTAAAATGCCAATTTTGCCGAAAAATTTAATGTTTCAATTTTCAGTTAAGAAAATTAATTCTCAATGCAAAAATAAAAACAAAAATACATTAATTTTGAACCAAGAACTTGCATTTTCTAGTACATGGGCAACTTTATTTCCTCCATTATATGATAAATTCAAATAAGAAATCATATTAATACCATGATAAATGGATTTTAAATTGGAAATTTTTTTTACTCTAGATTAAAAATAAATTCAAGCTTTGAATAATAAATACCTTCATCTAAAATTACGGCAAATCCTGATAATTATACGACAAATTTCGATTCTAAATTGACAAATCAATATGCAGGAAAGGTCGCGATGAAAGTAATAAAGCACTGAATATTTCAAAAGTTTGTCTGAGGGAAAGAAAACTAGCAATATAATTCAATTCAGTTTCCCTTTTTTTATTATTTTAAAGACAATATTGATTTAATTTTTATAATACAAAAATTAGTCGAAAATGCTAACTTTTTAAATAAAACTTTTTTTTGTTGCTTAATATCGAAAAGTTGTAAACAATCTTCTTGTAGATTTTTTAAAGGGGGAGAACTGCCACAATTAATGTCTATGTCAAATATTTTTTGATATTGAGTAAAATCGTTGGCAGCTTCTTAATTTTTTACATTGCTTTCATTTTCCTGTAGCTAAAGGAATGTTAAATATCCTAACCATTAAAACAAATATATGATTGTCTAAAAAAAATCACATTTTTATTCCAAGCGAAAATTTTAGCTACCCGGTCAAAATTAAATTTATTTTTAACAATTACAGAAAAATTAAAGTTCTATTATTTTATTGTAGTGAAAATTGAATTGTAGGTTTCAAACTTTCATTTCATTCATTTTCCGAAATTGTTAAGTTTGTACGATTCAGAAGTTAGCTCTTCAAATGGATCTGAAACTTCAAACTTGAATAAAAAATAGAATAATAGTCGCAGCCAAAAAGTAGAAACACAACCGGAATCGTCTGAGCCATATCTATAGGTGTTTTTTGTAACTTTTTTCAAAAAGTGATTTTTTAAACAATTACGTTGTTAATTAACACTTAACCTTCATTATAAAAAAACTAAAAGTCCTACAGAAAAAGTTGATATAGTTCCGGATTCTTCTTGGCAATATCTCCACGCTCTTTTTTCATTTTTCAAAATTAATTATTTAAACAATTTATTGTTTATAATTTTTAAGAATTTATTTAACAATTCTGGTAAACATTCAGAGTTAATAAGTGAAAAGTAACATACCTTGAAGTATCATCAATGAAAAAAATTAAACAATGCAAAAAAGTTAGTTTAAACATTGTTTGTGCCCCCTTTACGCACAGACCTTTGCGATATCCCATTGCACATATTGACTTGATCATTCAACCTTCATTATAAAATAAACTAAACTTCCTGCAGAAAAAGTGAAGATAGTTCTGGACTCTTCTCGGCAACATCTCCAGGTTTTTTTATTTAAAAAATAATTATTTAAACAATTCTATTGTTTATAATTTATATGTTTTCTTTTAAATTATAAACAATTCAATTGTTCAAATAATTACTTTTTTAAATGAAAAAACACCTGAAGATATTGCCGAGAAGAATCCAGAACTATCTTCACTTTTTCACTAGGACTTTTGGTTTTATTTATAATGAAGCTTAAAAATTAATTAACAACGTAATTGTTTAAAAAATGAAATTTTGAAAAAAGTGAAAAAAACACCTGGAGATATGGCTTAGACGATTCGGGTGGTGTTTTTACTTTTTGGTTGCGACTATTATTCCATTTTCTATTCAAGGTCGAAATTTCAAATCCATATGCATAGCTAACTTCTGGGTCGTAATTCTTTCTGCTTTCCCTTCTTTTTTTATGATTATCTCAAGAATAGTTTGCATTATCAGAAAGTTGAGATAGTCGTTGGTTTAAGCATTAAAAAAATTGAAATCATGTCTCACATGAAATATATATATATACATATACATATATA
>NC_046666.1:36646796-36655762 GCF_010883055.1 Belonocnema kinseyi | reverse complement strand
ATTTACTCAGAATTGTTAATAATATGTAAATAGAGTTAAAACATAACATTTTTATCACAATTACCCATAGAATACGAACAAAATACTACTTGTTAAATATTAGCCCCATAAGTGTGTTTTAAAGAGTCCCAAAAAATCCAACAAGTGAAAAGTGAGTTTTACGAGTTTTTGACGCTAATTATGATTTTTTTGCGGTTTTTACGGTGCACAATAATTGCGATACATGAAAAAATACTTTTCACTGATTATTAGCGTTTTTTTTAATTTCCACTTTTTGTCCTATGTTTAATCACATTTAACAATTTATGACTCAATTATTGTTAACAAAAATAATTGTTTCAAAAATATTGTTGTTATCAATATTCTCTCTAAATGATGCTAGAAAGTTGTGTCTTTTATATTGAAATATTCTAGATTTTTTTACTTTTCACTTAGAATAAGGTACTTTAATTAAAAATTGCACAAAGAGTAGAAAATTCGTTTAAAACCCGGTACATCCTATCCCTATTTTAAGAGAAAACTGCTCAAACTAATAATAAATTATTTAAACAATTTATGAAATCATAGAATTATTAGTATAAAGTAGTTTTTCATGTATAAAAAACAATTCGCATTGAAAAAAGGAAAAAATTCATAATTAGCGCAAAAAACTCGCAAAACCCAGTTTTCACTTCTGGGGTTTTTCGGGATCATATGAAATAGACTTATGGGGGTAATATAAAAAAAGTTATAATTTATTCGTATTCTTTAGCTACTTGTGAAGAGAAAAGTTGAGTTTCAACTCGACTCACCTAACATTAACGATTCTAAATAAAATTTACAAAAACGTATTTTTTTCTTATGAGAAATTCGTGTTAAACTTAACGACGCTTGCACCATCTCTAAATATAATTTTTTCTTTCAAAATAAAAAATGGATCTATTTTTTTTTTAGATTCGAAGACATTTCCGAGCAATATGCATAAAAACTCGAAAAATAATTTAAACCACTCTTGTGTACCTGTAATGCTAATTAATGTCATGATAAGTATAATTATAATCACGATAGCTTCAAAATGTGTGAAATTTAAATTAGATTAAAATCCAAATTAAAAATCCTATTTAACGTCCAATAATCAAATTGATGTAAACTCCTGTTAAAAACAAGAATGCAATGACCAAATTTGGACCACAACGAAAAAACAAAAAAAATCTATTGTCATCTAAAAAAAAAATATATATATATATAAAAAATTAATAAAAAAAAATTCAGAAAAAAATAAAAAAGAGGAAACAAAAATAAGAAGACAGCCAACAACACCCCCGTCCTTTTCTTTTTCGTTTTTTCGTCTTTTTTAATTTTTATTATCATTCAATTACAATAAAATAACATTAAAAATGCAAATTAAAAATAAATAAAATTGCATTACCAACGCTTCGGTACTCGCACAGTACCCTTTTTCAGATTACATTAGAATTTGTTGTTTTTGTTTATTTGTTGTGGTCCAAATTTGGTCGTTGGATTCCTGTTTTAACAGGAATTTGCATCTACCACGGTAACTTGACACAGATTATATAGTTGAGAGCAGACATACCCAAAGTTTGCCGAAGGGATTAGGCGATTGATCTAATCCTGAGAGGACACAAGATGATAAGTTTTTGATAAACTCGAACATTGTTATATCAGTTTTAGGTTAATAATCAACATTATAAGTGATTAATTTATTATTTACGTGATATATTTAAGCATTTACTAAGTAACTACATAGTTATTGAATTAATTATCAATAATTTAAAAATATCACTGATTTTAAAAATCTTAATTTTTTCTGAAAAAAGATCTTTCGCTCCGTTGGCAATCGAACCGCAGAACTTCCGATTGCCGGTCGGGTACTTTCCCGTTAAGCTACTAGAGAATTCTAGAGAATCCTTTGTCAAAAATACAAGCATGACCATTCCAGGTGTTAAAAAAAAAATTATTAAAAGAATCTGTATTATCACAGGAGAATAACAGAATTTCATGAATTTAACTTGTAACATCTGGCATAATTAGGCGTGTATTTCTCCAAAAAAATCTGCTCTCGATTTCTCTAGTAGCTTAACGGGAAAGCACCTGACCGTCAATCGGAAGTTCTGCGGTTCGATTCCCAGTGTCGCGAAAGGAGAAGATTTTTTTACAAAAAAATGTAATTACAAACAATGTTTAATTCATAGATACATCTAGTCTGTAAAGACCTTAAGGAATTCGGTTATTCTCTGATGATAATATAGATACCTAGATAAATAATGACTTAAATAGTAAAGAATAAGGAATATTTATTATTGTTCTACTAATAATAATATTTTGTTAATTAAGATTCAATTAGCTTATTTTTAATAGAAGATTGATAGGAAAAACATTTTTGAAATATGATCTTTTTAGTACTCTGTCCTTTTATCATGCTCGTTTTTTAAAAGTAATTTTCTGTGTAAGATAGATAACATTTACGTCTAAGAAAAATTGCTTTTACTAGATTCATTTAGATTGAAGCTAAGATTAATCTTTATTTCTTTATATCCCTTATTTTTGTAAAATTTTGTAACTAGAAGGTTGCGGAACAGAGTTAAATAACCACAATCTTTATCAAAAATAGGTTTGTTGTATAAAAAATTATTTAAAAATTAAATACGCATTATGATAAAAGAATTCTTTTCAAAATCTTATTTTTGATACAATGATTTTCAAATGAATTTATTTAAAAACATCACTCACGATTTAGTTGCATTTTTAATACAGTACTAATTTATTTCATCCTTTTCACATTGAGATTTATTAGAATTATTATCGTTTTGTGAAACAAAAAATTTTTTTTCTGATTTTTGTCAAACCGTGTCTATCAAATTTTATTGTTGAGATCTTAAATTTTGATTTTAGCGAAACAAAATCATTCTTTTTGATCGTACATTTTGTTCTCATTCAATATCTTAATATCTGAAAAGCAAGTTTTTACTTTTCTGCAAATGTTAAATTTGCTTTTTAATCACTATCCAAAGTCAATTTTGAAAACAGACGAAATTGTATTCTCAAAATTTAAAATCGACTTTCTCATAATTGATGAAATTTTTGGTTTTCTCTCTGATGAAAAATTACTATTTCGTTTGTTATCTAGTTCTTAACCTCTACCATTTAATGCCAGAAGAATGCAAAAATAAATCTTGATTTTTTTTCAACAGAGGAGAGTCCTTTGCAAATTAACTTTTAGCTACATTAAAAAAGACAATTATTTTCGTCTATAAAGAAGTAATAAAAAAACATTTATGAGTAGAAAATAAAAAGACTCGTTATTATAAATAATCTTATTAAGTATTTATTTATGTAAAAAAGTTACAAGATTTAAATAATAAATCAAGTTTAAAACCATAAGTAATTGTTAGTTGTTGATTGTCTAAAAAGTTAATTGTGAGTAGGGTAGTAAAGTAAAATGGAAAATAAAAGTGAATCGAAAGAGCAGTTCTCTTCAAAGAAAAAGGCTATAAATCTTCAAGAAAAGCTACCTCTTCCGAGTACTGTTCTGATCTCCATGGAGCTTTTATGGCCATACAAATCTTTGTTTAAAGAATACGAAATACATTTTTCGATCTATATTTTTACCATCTGTCAATATGATGATATAAATCTCTTAGACGAAAAATAGAAAATAAATATGGAATATATCCATATTTGAATGTTGGTAAAACTCCAAACCTCACTATTGGAAAAGTTATATTTTTTTAAGAAGTCAGTTTGCTGATTAGTTCAAAATTTTAGATAAAATATCAATTTTATTTATTTAAAATGTCATTATCTATAAAATCTAAACTATCTATAAACTATAAGCATGAAATTTAAAAACACAAATTCCAAAATAAAGTTTATAGATATTATTTACAAAAAAAAAAAACGTAGGTGTGACTTTTCTCTGAGTTGAAAAGCATCTTAAATTTTCGAAAAGTCTTCTGTTGGATTACCCCAGATTATATCCGATTACCATCGATTACCTCTATATACAGAATTACCCAGAATTATAAAATATCACCTCGGATTACATAGGGTTACCGTTGATTACATGAAATTATTGTGTTTTTGGATTGAAATTATTGGATTATTCAGGATAACAAGTAGATTGCCTATGATTATCAGAAAATTATTTAGTATAACAAATGGATTACCTAGGATTACAGTCGGATTACCAAGGATTACTATATGATTATCTATGACGACAATTTGATTATCCCGTTTAATGAGTTGATTTCCTAGGATTATAATAGCATTACCTGGGACTATAAGTGCATTACCTAGAAATTAAAGTAGATTACCTAGGGTTACAAGTGGATTATAAATAATTACAAGTGTATTACTCAGGATTACAAATGGATTGCCTACCATTATAAGAAAATTATTCTATATAACAAATGGATTGCCTAAGATCACATGTTGATTATCGAGGATTACAGAATAATTGTCCAGGATTACAATTTGATTATCCCGTATAACAGGTTGATTGCCTAGGATTATAAGAGAATTATTTGATATAATAAGTGGCTTACTAGCATTAAAAATGGATTTCCTGTGATAACAAGAGGATTGTCTAAGATAACGAGTATATTTTCAAGGATTACAAGTTTATAATATAGGATCATTAGTGTATTCTCTAGGATTATAAGTAGATTGTCTAGGATTATAAGTGAATTGTCTAGGATTATGAGCAGATCATCCAGGATTAAAAGTGAATTGTCTAGGATTATAAATTCATTTAAAAGCGTATTGCTACAAATTTTAGAAACAAACATTCTAAACGAATTACTGTGTGGTGTTACTTCTTGCAAAGGACTTTTTGTATTTTAAGTATTTTTTGTTACTTTTTTCGGCGCTGAAAGCGGGAATTATTTAGATTTTGATATGCGGAGAGTAGAGGTTTATTACGCTAAATTACATCGGATTACCCTGAACGAAGTCTATTTTTAAAATTACCCAAGATTACCAAAGATTACCTTGAATTACATAAAATTACTTTGAATTAACGAGGGTTACCAAGGATTAAAAGTGGATTATCATTGATTACAAGCTGATTTCCTAGATTTAGAAGTGGATTACTAGAATTATAAGTGGATTGAATCACAAGTGGATTACTAAGGATTACAGGTGGGTTACTGAGGATCACAATTAGATTGTCGAAGATTACAATTGGATTATCTCGTATAACGAGTAGATTTCCTTGGATTATAAAAGAATTATCTGGGATTATAAGTGGAATAACTAGGCTCAAAAGTATATAAACAAGGATTAAAAATCGATTACTCAGAACCACAAATATATTATCTAGGATGGAAAGTGGCTTACCTAGTATTACAAATGGATTGTCTTAGATTAAAAGTGGATTCTCGAGGATTGCGAGTAGATTACTAAGGATTAAATGTTTGTGGATTGGGTAGGATTACAGGTGGATTTCACAGGATGAAACTTTATTATAAATGGATTACTCCAGATCACATTTAAATGATCTAGCATCACAAAGCCATTACATAGGATAACAAGTGAATTGCCTAATATTATAATATATTACTTCGACCACTCCACATTATAAGTATCTTATCTAGGATTGTAAGTATATTCTCTGCGATCACATTCGATTAATCGTATTGCTTTAAATGCAAGTGGATTACCTCGAATGATTACAATCGATTGATTGTGTATTTCCAGATTACAAGTGGATTACCCCAGCTAACCAGTGACTTACCTATGATAACAGATGGATTATTCTGCTTAAAAAGCGGTTTACTTAGAATTACATAATATTACAACTGAATTTTATCGGATTGGTCTGGATTATAGGTGCCTCACCTAGGATTAAAGTGGATTTCCTAGTATTCTACTATATTACTAGTATAATTGCAGATTACAAATATATTATTTAGGATTCTAAGGAAATTGTTTAGGATTACATTGTATTAATTTTATTGTTCCAAATTACAAGTGGATTAGGCCGTGTGTGAGTTGAAATTAATATAAATTAATTACCATGAATGAAAAGTAAATGGCCTCAGATTACAAATGAATTACATATTAAACAAGTCGATTACTTGGGACTTCGAGTGGATTACATAGAATTAAAAGGATCAAAGTAACCTAAAATTATAAGTGGGTCATTTAAGAATGCACTATAATAATAATTAGTTACTCCAGAATGTAAATTAATTACACAGCCTCACAAAAAAAATAAGTGTGCGGATCTGCTAACAGGACACACGTATTCCTATGGATTTTGGGGCGCTGAATTCAAATTCGGTATCAAAAATCACCCATCATGTCATGGTTGAGCCATAACCTCAAAAAATGACGAGGAATCATGCAGTGAGGCAAATAAATTTCAAAATAATGCGAGTGATGCAAATTTTCACTTCAAAAACATGTCGACAACTGTGAAGGATCAACCCTTGCCTGATATCAACTTATTTAACATAACTTTACCCAACAGAACCTGACCTCACCTAACCCGAATTAACAGAAATTTATTGAACTACACGTAAAGCTCTGGAAGCATATTTTCCCAGTAGCAAATGTGTGCTACATCGAAAGGGTCAACTCGAGTCTAACCTAGAAATAAATCTAACCTACCCTAACCTAACCTAACCTAACCTCACGAAACACAATTAAACTGATTGTGTTGTCCCGTTGTGTTTGCGGTACCGTTTGAATCAGTTTGGGCTTAACCTGTGAAGAGGTCAAACCTATCCTAACCTAAAAAAACCTGACCTAACCTAACTTAACTTCACGTAACACAATTAAACTCATTGTGTTGTCCCGTTGTGTTTGCGGTACTGTTTAATTCAGCTTCGGCTTAACCTACATAGAGGTTTAAACTATCCTAACCTAACAAAACCTGACCTAACCTAATCAAGCCGAATGAAATTCAACCACACGTGTAGCTCTGTAAGCGTACGATTTTCAGTCTTAAGTTAGTGCTATATTTAATAGGTTAACTCGATCTTAACCTACAAATGAAGAAAAAAGGACACGTTATAGCAGGCAGAAAATAGACTGAACTAGGTCCATAAATCAATTTAATTACGATAAAAAGCAAGATAAAATGTAAACACGAAAGATAGTATAAATATATCCCTTAAGTTTAAGAAAAGCAGAGAGAAAAAAATTTTGAATAAAACTCTTATTCATTTGCATGTTTAAGTTAGAGTTCTACATTTTAATTGATACAAACATTGTCAGGTTAATTGAAATGGTGTCAACTCTACTTGTAGTTCTAAGTTTCTTCAAATGAGTAATGTGCGTCTAAATTTTTAACCACCTGTAGTACAATGAAATGAATTTTATTGTGTTACAACGGGAACACTTAAGTTATGTTGTGTTGCGTTAAGCAAAATTTCGTTAGGTTCTGTTAAGTTAGATTCATTTGTACGTTAAGATCGAGTTAATCTATTAAATATAGCACACATTTAAGACTGAGAACCGTACGCTTACATAACTACACGTGTGCTTGAATTTCGTTCGGCTAGGTTAGGTTAGGTCAGGTTTTTTTAGGTTAGGATAGGTTAAACCTCTATGTAGGTTAAGCCGAAGCTGAATGAAACGGTACCGCAAACACAACGGGACAACACAATGAGTTTAATTGTGTTACGTGAAGTTAAGTTATGTTAGGTCAGGTTTTTTTAGGTTAGGATAGGTTTGACCTCTTTGCAGGTTAAGCCCAAGCTAATTCAAACGGTACCGCAAACACAACGGGACAACACAATCAGTTTAATTGTGTTTCGTGAGGTTAGGTTAGGTTAGGTTAAGGTAGGTTAGATTTATTTCTAGGTTAGGCTCGAGTTGTCCCATTCGATGTAGCACACATTTGCTACTGGGAAAATATGTTTCCAGAGCTTTACGTGTATTTGCATCACTGGCATTATTTTGAAACTTATTTGCCTCAGTGCATGATTCTTCGTCATTTTTTGAGGTTATGGCTCAACCATGACATGATGGGTGATTTTTGACACCGAATTTGAATTCAGCGCCCCAAAATCCATAGGAATACGTGTGTCCTGTTACCAGATCCGCACACTTATTTTTTTTGTGTGGCTGTGTTATCAAGGGTTACAAATGTATTACCAAAGATTACACTTGATTGCTCGATATTGCACTATGTTACTTGGTTCACTATATATTACAAATTTACAAGTGTATGGTCTAGAAATACAAGTGGATTTAATAGGCATGCCCTACATTACTTGTTTTACTTCAGATGACAAATGGATTCTCCTAAATTACAATTTGCTTACAGTAAATCCTAAGTAAAATACCGTATTATATAAGCGGATTACTTAGCATTGAATAATAGTGAAAACGTATTGCTTAGAATTACAAGTGGATTACGTCAGATCATAAGTGGATCATAGAGTATTACGCATGATTGTTAGTATTCCTCTAGGTTAGAAGTGGATTACATATATGTACAAATTAATTAAAAGTGTATTAAAAGTAGATTACACCTCATAAAAAGTGGATTACTACAGAATGAAAATGAATTGTCTGGAATTACATACATGAGATAACTTGTATTACTCCAGATTAAATGTGGGTTATCTAGGATGGATTACATAATATGGATTACACCAGATAAAAATCATATAGCTTAGGGTTACAAGTCGATTATCCTTGATTACAACTGTAATTTCTGGTATTACAGCAGATTACTGAGGATTACATTAGATTACTCTGAATTACCCAAATTACCAGTTTGTATAGCTGAGCGATGCACTGATTACAAAAATTGATTCCCCCTCGAGAAGATTATTATTTTAAGAATCACTCTAGCTCTTTAGGGGCCGTATTTAAATTACGTATCGGATTATAGTATATTTTGTATTTAAGATACGAGGGTAGTTCAATAAGTCCTTAGAATGACCAACAGATGGCGCGCGAATCGCTCCAAATCATCTGTTTTCAGTCAGCACCACACCCGACTAGATATA
>NC_046666.1:36610913-36646696 GCF_010883055.1 Belonocnema kinseyi | reverse complement strand
TATAGAGCTACAAGGAGATTATGTTGAAAAATAAAAAAAAAATTTACCCAAAAAAAATTGTTTTTATACTTCATTCTAAGGACTTATTGAACTACCCTCGTAACACATACTTTTAATATTGTTAACATAGCGTCATTCATAAACTGCATAAAACAGCATTTCACATACCAATTTAACATTTCCAAATTTATTTATTTAAAATGAAACAACATTTCTCAACCATAAAGGATCATTTTATAACAAATGACATGCATTTTTCAAACAAAATAATTAAGTTTCCAATACAATAATTAAATTTTTCTGTTCAAAAGATGAATCCTCAATAAAAAAAGTGAAATAGTTCAGTTTTTAACCGACAATACAAAATTCCATAGAAAACAACAATTTTAAAACGCGATAGACGAATTTTCAATGAACTGATATTTTGATCTATAAAAGAAAAAAAAGTTTAAATAACTTGTTAAACCTTTCAGCGAAAAAACGAATTTTCTCTACAAATATTGACTTTCCAATCAGACAATATCATTCGTCAGAAAAAAATTAATTTCAAATAAAATAGTTAAATTGTTAATCAACGAGATTTACATTACAAAAAAAATTTGCAACAAAATAGTTAAAGTTCCAAACAAAGAAATAAATATTCAACTGAAAATTGAATCCTCAGTACAAAAATAATTTCTTAACAAAGTGGTAATATTAAAATTTTTAAAAGATAATAGTAGAATCCTCAAGCAAAGAAGATTAATTTTTAATAGTATTTTCATTTTTACCTAAGAAAGGACAAATTTCTACCAGAACAGATACATTTTTAAATTTTCAAAGAACAAATTTTCAATGGACGAATTTTCAATGAGGAAATATTTTGAGCCTTAAAAGAAAAAAAATGTTCACATAAATTGTTAAACCGTCCATCGAAAAAAAAAAATCTCTACAAATATTGAATTTTTAACCAGACAATATCATTAGTTAGAAAAGAATTAATTTTTAACAAAATAGTTGAATTGTTAATCAACGAGATTTACATTACAAAGAATAATTTGTAACAAAATAGTTAAACTTTCAAACAAAGAGATGAATATTCAACTGAAAATTGAATCCTCAATACCAAAATAATTTCTTAACAAAGTGTTTAAATTAAAGTTTTTAAAGATAATAGTAGAATCCTCAAGCAAAGAAGATTAATTTTCAATAAAATTTTCATTTTTATCCAAGAAAGGACAAATTTCTACCAAAACAGATACATTTTTAAATCAAAAAGACAAACTTAAGAACGAAAGATATTTGAATTTCATAAAAAAAAAATGTTAGTTTGACTTTTAACGCCAAAAATGCGTCTTAAGGCCATGTGACGATAGGGTCACGTGACCGAACCTGGTCTTCGATTTTTCTTTCCTAACTTACGTCTAAACGAAATGAGGTATCGCTCTGAAAGTTTGGGAAATGAAAGAGGAGGTAACAAAGTCCATGCCTGTACTTTGTTCCGGTGAAAATTTTGAGAAAAATTTTTTTGAAGATAATACCAGTGGCAGTTTTCTTTCCCAACTTACGTCCACACGGAATGAAATATTGTGTTAAAAATTTGGCACGATAAATAGAAGGCATGCAAGAATTTGTCTCTGGTCCTAAATAATTAGAATAGCGAAAAAAGTTTTTTTTTAATTTCTATTTTGGACAAATACTGATCGTGCTGTCGTCAAACCCTGCGAGCAATTTGCAATGTTGTCAATGGGCTAGTTATGAGGTTTATATTTATCAAAGTGGGACAAAACAACAAAAATCGCTCACGAACATTATGCACCAATAATGCAAAAACTAATGCTTGCACTTGAAATGCAAATAAACATGTTTGGTCTGACATACTCATCAGTCTGGCATCAGCAGTGTCAAAGCAGCACTAGCGCAGCGAGTAAACAACTTCGAACTTCTAGGGGTCTGTGGGTAAAACAGATTGCATGATTACCGTCAGAGAAAGTTAAAAGTCAAACTCCTGCTGTAAAACCTAAATGTGTCCGTCGATAATCATTATTTGCATAAATAAACTTTTTTCTTCCTCCAACTATTTGCAAGGCCATAAACGATCCTTTAATATTTATTAACATTTCCCGAAAAAAAATTCCCCGTTATTTAAACTTTTATTTTTCAATATGGGTGAAAAAATATTGATCTTAGGGCTGACTTGATCATCTGTTACACTCATCAGATGGCCTTAAGCAAGAAATACTTTTTCTACGCAGATATATGAATTTTCAACCCAAAAGAACGAATTCGCAACAAAACAGTTCAATTTTAAATCGAAAAAGGACGCCATTTTAACAAAATTATAGATTATTTAAACTAAGAAGTTGAATTTTTATCCAAGAAAAATGAAATTTTGACTGAAAAGCTGTATTTTTAATTTAAAAAAAAATTACAATTTTCATTAACAAAAGATCACTGTAGACTTTTTAAAATCAACATTCAAATTTCAAACAACGAATAGGCTTTCTACAAACCAGTTGAATTTTTAATCAAAACAGATTTTAGATGACTATTCAACAAAATAAAAATGTTAAGCAACAAGTCAATTTTCTTCGAAAAAGTGGAGCTTTCGATGAAACAGTGCATGTTTTATCAAAAGGGATGACTATAGCAAAACTGTTAAATTTCCAAACAATTAATAAAATTTAGAAATAAAAATATAATCTTCTTTAAAAAATCCTTAATTTTTTCCTTATTAATTTTGTATTTTCCCTGGCCATTAATAATTAAAGACTAGGATTTTAAACTTCTAATATTTTTAACCCAGAATTCTTTCTAATCGAAATAAAACCATTTTAAATTAAAATGAAAGCCTTCAGATTTATTCTGACTAGCAGTTATCCAAAGTTATAGAAATTTCCTGACTTTTTAAAGATTTTCTTTCTAAATCCTCGACTTCTCCCTAACCAGTAAAATTTCCTGACTTTTTTTAAATTGCGATTGGCTAGGTTTTTTGTTTACTTGCAAGGTTTTTTTTCCGCCTTAACAGCTTCCAATTGGTATGCATAATATTGCGCAAAATAGTCGATTGAGTACTCGCGCATGACGGCCCTGCCGAGACGAGAGTCGCAAACTTCTCTCGCCCTGCCCGCTAAAAAACTGCGTGGGCCAGCAGATCTAGGAATTTCAAACTGCAAGTTCCTGAACCAAGAGTTATTTTTCCAAGCAAATTAAGATTGCCTGCTTATTTTTCGAAAAATAAATTATAATAGTCCTAAATGACGGCAGGAAATTTACTTTGAGAAACTTTAAAACATATGAAATGTATCACCGTCTCAATCACATCTCGTCTCATTTAATTTCCAGTAGATTGCGACCTAGTTGGACGAATACGTTGATTTAAGTAAATCGACCTATCACGCTGAGTGAAGCTAGGGAGTTTCTATAATACCTTAGAAATTCTCTTGACACTACAACCCTCACCCTACCGTCATCACCAGATTACTACTCCCTTCCGTCTGCCAAATTAAAAAGTGAAATTGTCTTTATTCAATCATGAAAGATTAGAATGAAAATTCGTTTCAGCACCCTTATTACGATGAGCAATTATTAAACCAACCGAGCCTGACAGGATTGCGGTTCTTTCATAATTTAAACCAGCAGGGTCCCTTCGCTTAATAATTAAAAATTATTATTATAGTGGTTATTTTTTTTCATTTTTCTACTCAATTTATTTATATTTATTTATTGTTTACTAAAATAAGGAGATATGAAATTAATATGCGTTAGAGCGGGTAAAAAAACAATTGAGAAAATCAAAATTCAAACATTTATGGTAAAGTAGTGAATTTTGAATGAGAAAAGTTTAATAATTTGGTAACGATTGATGAAATCCTTCAACCCGATCATTACAAAAATTTGCTTCCAATGAGTTCTATTTTTATAAGTTTTATATTTTGGAGCATGTACATTAGGGTGGGAAAGTATGGGGGTCTGTTGAGAATCATCCAACGAAGATTTTCATATACTAAACATATGGATTTGACGCCCCTAACACACCCCAACGAGTACCTGAAAACTACCCTTAAAACAAAAAATGTTAATTTTTTATGAAATCAACGTTTTGAGCACTGTATTCTGGCCTTTCTATTTAAAATGATTAATATTGGTCTAGTCGAATATTTATTATTATTGGTTAATTAATTTTTTATCATTTAAGCAAATGGAATTTTATTCAAACTTTTTTTCCGAATATTCATTTTTTACCCCTCAAAATTATTACTATTAGTCTATTGGAATATTTAATAACATGGGTTCATTAATTGTTAATGGTTTAAACGAATAGAATTTGTTTAAACTTTTTTTAATTTAGCTTTTTTCCTTAAAAATGATCGCTATTGGTCTGGTGAAATATTTATTAATATTATTTCGTTATTTTTCAATTATTTGAACAAATAAAATTTGTTTAAATAATTTCGTTTCGATTGTTTTTTAATAAAAATAATAACTGTGGGTCTATTGGAATACTCATCAGTAATAATTAATTTAATAATAATTAATTTATCAGTAATATTAAAGTGATAATTTTTATTTAAAAAAAAATTAATCGAATAATGTTGATAAATATTCCTCTGAAGAAATATTAATAATTTTTAATGACAAAAATTATTTTCACAAATTATATTTGTTAAAACAATTTAATATTAATGAACTAATGTTATTAAATATTCCACTAGACCAATAGTTTTAATTTTTAAGGAAAAAACGATTTTTTGACCAAAATTGCCTAAATACATTCCATTTGTTTGAATAATAAAAAATTATGAAGTAATATTAATAAATATTCCACTAGACGAATAGTAATAATTTTTAGGGGAACTACCGATTTTTCGAAAAAAATTATTTAAACAAATGGAATTTGTGTGAATAATTAAAAGTTAATTAACCAATGATAAATACTCCACTAGGCGATTATGAATAATTTCAATTAAAAAAAAAACAGAATACAGTGCTCAAAATGTTGATTTCATGAAGAATTGACATTTTTGGTTTTTTAGGGTGATTTTCAGGTACTCGTGGGGGTGTGTTAGGGGTGGCAAACCTATATGTCTGATAGATAAAATTCTTTGTTGGGTAATTCTCTAAAGGCCGACATACTTTCCCGTCACATTTTTTCAAACCCTAAAAAATTATTCTAAGAACTCAAAAAATTGATTTTTTTCCATGCATTTTACATAGGAAACTTCAAGTCAAAACCGGCACCTATTCAAATAAAAAAATAAACAAATAAAAATTACGGAATTTATTTTTTTCGGATTTGGAATAAAATGTGGGGAGGGGGGGTCGTTGCCCTCTAGCATGCAAAAAAATGTTGCTATGCATTTTTGGACCACCCTTATGTACTTTTTTTTTAATTTCCTGATGTCTTAAGCTTCTCAAATTTTTTAACTTATTAATTAAAGTTCTTCAGATGATTATTTAAATTTAATGCTCCCCTGTTTTCAATATATAATATTTGAATGTACAGGAATTAAAATATAATTTTTTCCAAGTATTTGAGGCTTTTGTACTGGTGAAAATATATTTTGGCAACATTTTATGAGTCTGAAAAATTTTAAATGTCAGTACCTTTAATTAAAAAAAATTATAGTTTGGGTTTTTTTATACTTAAAATTATTTAAACAATGAAAATAAAAATATTTTAAAGCAGATGCTACTGACACTTGAGTTAAAGGCTTTTAAAAATCAGTGCCAAATTAATTGTTATTCTTAAGTATACCAGCACACTACTTTTCTATACATTTTTACCTTTAAAGTAATATAAAATATAATTAATAATCATGAATTAAAGTCAATAATTGAATAGCTACATACACTTCTATAAATTTAACCTAATTTGAATTTAATTTTAATTCTAATTAGCTTTCAGTAATGTGTATCTTTTATCAAAATATAATATATAATCCCAGCAAAAATTATAATCAAATTAATTAATTAATTACCTGAATTAATTAGTCAGTTGACGATTTTGTATCGTAACACGATTTTCTTAAAAGAAATTCTCGAATAATTCTGCCTCGTTCTGATATTTCCAATTTTCGATACTTTTTTACGTTATTTATTTTAACATTATAAAAATAAAAAATCTTAAGTTTGATTGAGTTTGAAAATTAAAAATCAAGAGAATTATGACAGAATTGTTAATTGCAACACTTAAGACTTGCATCATTTAAAAAAAAATTTAAACTTGAATAATTTTTCAATAAATTTTTGATATAAAAAGGTCTTGAATTTTTAACATTTGGAATTCAAAGTTATACCATTTTGAAAAGGTATAATTGAAACCTTTTCAATTTTTAAGATGCAAAAAATATAAATTCTTAAATTTTAATGAGTTTGAATACTTAAAGTTAAGTTTTCATCACCATAAAAATTATGAATTTTTAAAAAGTAAACCTTAAAACTTGCATAATTTTTTATGATAGTTTAAGAAACTTTTTAGCTATTCAATTTCAATCATTTTTGATAATATACATGATAAGGATAAATAATAAGTTTTCACAATGAAAAATTCTTGAATCTTAAAAATTGAAAATTCAGTATTTTACAATTTTGAAGACTTACACTTTAAAATGTTGAAATTTTGCAGATGCAATTTAAAGAGGTATAAGATACTTTTGAAGACTATCAGTGAAATTTTTTTTATTCTAAATTTTTCAAATAGAAGAAACTTCAAATGTAAATCATCGAAATTACAAAATTATTAATGGTCAAACTTGCATGTCAAAATTCTTGAATTTTAAATTATTCCATTTTCAAAATTTACACATATTTTAAAGGCATTTAATTATTATAGTAATAATTTTTAAATAAAAAAAATTTAAAAATTTAAAATTATACGCTCTTCAATCTTGCAGTTCTATAAATAAAAGTTCTAAAATTGTGACGATTTTTAAAATCAGAAGTCAGGTTTATAATTTTAAATTTTCAAAATTGTAGAAATATCGAATAAACCATCAAAATTGGAAAATTTTAAATTTTACACCTTAAATTTCGGACATTTTGCGATTGAAAATTTAAAAAAATTTATATCTTCATTTTTAACGATTTTTAATTCGAAGTTCTAAAATTTTAAAGAGATACAATTTAAAATTGTTCAATTATATAGATTCAGAATAAACAATTTGTCAATTTTCAATATTTATACTTTAAAGGTATATAATTTTTAAAATTTCATTGAATCGTTCAGTTTTGAAGATTTTCAATGGAAAAATCTTCAGATTTAGAGTTTTATAAATAAAAATTCTTAAATTAGGATGATATTCAAGATCAAAAGTCGATTTTTTATTCTATATCTTCCAATTTAAACAAATTTCAAATGAGAATCATTTATATTCAAGAATTTTTAATTTCAAATCTTAAAACTGGCATAGTTCAAGATTGAAAATTAAAAAAATCGAAAGCTCTACAAACATAAATAAATAAATAAAAATATTTTAGAATATTTTAATTTTAAACAATCTCAATAAAAAAATTGCAATTTTAACAACATGCAATTTAAAAATCTTATAGATTAGCAATATCGACAGCATCAATTTCAAAATTTTAAATATTTTTTCTAACTGAATATTTATAAATTAGGAAATCTAAAAAACTACTTTCGAATTTAAGTTTTTCAGCTTGAATAATTTATTTTCAAGTCCTTAAAAAAGAAACTACTTTTGAATTTTGCTTAAAAAACTGTAATTTTAAATTGTAATTATAAAATTATAAAATTTATCCTTCATAAATATTGTAACTTTAAATATGATCTAATAGCCATTCTCCTTATGGACTATAGACATTAATCGGAAATTAAAAGTTCTCTCCCATTTAGAAAATGTTATGCCTTTTTGAAAATGATATCATACAGAAAAAATAAAAAAGTTATAGAATAACGAAGCTTACTTAAATTTATACACGTCTTTACGATTATTGAACCAAGAAATGACCTTAACTTCGATTATAAATTTGGTTAATATTTAATAAAAAATGTAATTATTACTTGTAAATCACTTTTTAAAAAATCATAATTTTAAAAATAACTGTTTAAATTTGGGTATAATCCAAAAATTTCATTGGGTGAATTTCTACATATATTTTAAATTTACAAAAAATTTCCACTGAAACCTACAGACCGAGTAGAAGAATGATTTCAGGGTTTTAAGCCGGTTGAAATTAGTATATCTGAATGTATTTTTATTTATATGTTTTTTAATTTATAAATTTTTCGAGAAGAAAATAAAAAATTAATTCTTTTTATAAACTAAGTTTTTCGGTCATCAGCCAGAATATTTAATAGATATTTCTGCATTTTTTTTCCGAGCATTAAAATTAAAAAATTAAAACTTTTGCACAAAATTAAAGAATTCTAACATCATTTGTATTAATTATCTTTTGGAAAAATGGTATCACACCTAAAAGTTAATATATTTTTAACATGTATTTCTATAATTTTAAATTTCGCCAATTTTCTTTAAAATTTAAAAGTTTTGAGGATTTTTAATTGAAATTCTTTATTTGTGAAGATGTACAATTTAATCTTCATTTATTAGAAATGTATGTTATTCAAAACAATGCAATTTTGATTGTTTTTCTAAAATATGTACTTTAACTTTAAAGAATCAGAATATTAAATTTTAAATTTTTAAATTCAAAAATTCAAAATAGAAGAAACTTCTAAGTTAAAGTTAAAAAATGTTATTTAATTGATAATAAAAAATAAAAAATAATAATAAATGAGATCATGAATATTGAAGTAGTAATACTGAATGTATTTTAGAGATTAATTAAATTCTAGAATCTTAAGTGTATATCATTTTCGTTTACCATGTCCCTGTTAACACAGAGTTTGTGCTCGTTAGTAACTGTCTTATAATTATATGGAAGACTTCCTGATTAAAAATTTATAGATAAAGAGTCCTTTAATTGAAATAAGTTAAAAATAACTAAAGAAATTATATACTTTCAAACAAACATTTGGTATACTAATATAAAATAAAAATGAAATCCAATTGTTTAAAAAAATTATTTTAAAATATTAAATATTTCCTATCTCTGAAAATTTGATCAGAGTTAATTTGAATCAAGAATCTCTCACAGGCTGTTTCCTTTCTAAAGGAATCCTTTGATCTTCTTCATTAGATTTTAATGCACCGTTTCCGAAAGCTTGAAGCTCTGACGTTAACTTTAAAAATGAAAGAAAAACATAACGCTGTATAGTATAAAGACCTTTTATGTGAAACTCCTTTTGCCATCTCAGAATTTTATAAATAAAAGAAAAATTGTATTTATTAAAATATCACTAAGGAAAACTATTTTTATCTTTGTGTATTATAAACAAATACAGAAACAATACTAAATTAAAGCTTTTGTTTTCGTGAGAAAAATGTCTTATTTTTTGTACTATTATAAATGAAAAATCCTAATTCAAAATAAAATCATAATTTAAAAACCAAATTTTCATTGATATGATTTAAAAAACTAATTTTAGAAATAAGGAGTGAATCCTGAGAAAAGGTTTTTCAGGTCAGTGGCCACTGGTCTCCTGGGTCGAGGATAAGCATTTCATTAAATTCCTTCGCAAGGAAGACTTCCACCTCGCGATTATTCTGATTAAAAATTACCACGTGCATGGAATTATAATTAAAAATTGCTTTAATCTATGAACCGACGTATTATATCCTACAAAGATATTTAACCCTTTTTTTACGTATTTTTAAATTCATTTTTAACTTCAATTTTCAATCAAAACTTTGCAAAAACAAATTCAATCCTTCATGATTTATTATTGACAAAAATATTTTTCGGGACTAATTTTAAGGCATCAAAATCAGAATCAGCCAGAAAAAGTTAGAATTGTGCCAATTGCTCTATTTCAAAATAAAATATTGTTGAAATAATTCACATTTCAATTTTTAATAAATATTAAATAACGTCCGAAATAAACCAAAATTCTTAATTCTTTTGAGCACATTTTAAATTATTATGTCCAAATTATGGCAAGAGATTGGTAGGTAAATCGTGAAAAATTTAATAAATATATATACTGCAGAAATTTTACTAAAACTTCATTATTATATATTTCAGATATTTAAAAAAAAAATATTTTTCTTACGAAAACGAATATTGAAATTTTTAAAATTATTTTCTTAAACTTTAACTTATTGTTACACGTCAGAAAATGTTTTTATTCATTCTGAAAAATTGCTAAGATTCTGCAAAAATTTATTTTTAATAATAGCTTAAAAATAATAAAAAATGTTTATTATGAAAACTTAATAATCAAAACCAGGTGAGTGTAAAAAATTTTTTTGTAGCAAATCAATTCTTAGCCTAAAATATTTATTCGATTTTAATATTTTTTATTAAATGAAAGCCTTTAACATTTTTAACAAATCTGTGTGTTTGGATTTTGACAAAAAAAATTATTTAATTTTTTAATTTAACATCAAAGTTGATTTTTTTTTAATTCTCAGAAATAACGTTTTATTTAAGATTTTCATAATTATCAATTGAGTTCTTATATTCAGGAAAAATCCATCTTTAAAAAATTTCCAGTAAGTGAATATAATATTTTTTTAAATGTATGACGTACTAAACAGATTAATGGACAAAAGTTATTTTTCATGATCGGCAATGTTTCGCTTATTGAAATTTAACTTATTGAAAAATAATGTGAAATGCAGGGAAATAAATTTTTCATCATGATTATTAAAAAATATATGCTATTTGGCAATTTTTAAACAATTTTAATAAACAAATGAACAGCTCTGATATTTTTTTTGAAAAATAGACTCATTTGCTTACAGAATCTACTAAGAATGTCTTTCCTAAGACTTTGATATTCTACTTTCTAAAAATTAACAATATATATTAATTATTTAAACAGTTTTTATTAACAAATTTAAAGTTTGACTATTTATCTAAAATCAAGCTCGTATTTTGTTAACAAATTCAACAAAACATATCTTAGCATTGATTTTTTATCATAATACTTCAAAATTTACAGCAATTAATTACGATTTGAACAATATTTGTAAACAAAATGAAAGTTTGATCTTTTAAAGAGTAGCCTCAATTTTTTACGGAATCAACTGAAAATATATTTCTGATTCTCTGTTGCCATAATCATTTTTAACTTGTAAACGATTGTTAATTTTTCAAACATTTTTTAGAAGCAAATTAAAAATTTCTTTTGTTTGTTTTTTGGACGAATAGGCTGATTTTTTTTTTATCAAATCGACTAAGAATTTCTTTTCGATGTCGATTTCGTGAACAGAAATTCGACCAATTAATTAAAATGTAAAAAAGCTTTGAAGCTTTCAATAAAAATGATTTAATCACTTAAATTTGTAAAATATTGCAGCGTAGAGTCATTGAAAATACAGTTTTAGTTAATTTTATTTTATTGGCTTATAAAAATTGTTTAAATATTTTCAAATAGTATATATTTTAATTTAATGATAGTGAAACATTTATTTATTTCACATTTTATACAAATCTTTTAATTCATTAGACCAAATATTGCCATTTCCGAAAAATGTCTTTTGTTCATTAATTTGTTCGTAGCGTAATAAAATTGTTTTTAAAATTGTTTGCATTGACTGGAAATTATTTGAGATATCTTTTTCAGATATATAAGATATTGTTGAATAAATATAAAAATCCTAAAGTAAAGGGTTTCTGAAAAGTTTAGAAGAAAACAAAAATTTCAGCTTTGTTCTTCAATCAAAATTTAAAATTTTTCTCAAAAATACAAACATGCAAATATTTTTGAAAATTTAAAAGTTTCCGTTGGAAAAACAAAACATTCAAATTTAATTAGTAGTTTAGGACAAAAATTAATTTTTTTACTCAAAATCTGTTTGCCTCTCTGTACGATAGTGTGTGTAAACATATATTGAAAATTCTTTCTTAATATTACTCGAATATTCGCTAAGGTTTAAAATATAAATAGGAATCAGCTTTTTAATTAGAGAGCTTAAATTTATGCTGATTGTAAATAGTGACACGAGGGTTGATAGACTAATTATATTGAAAAAAATTCAAATAGTGGCTTTGAAGGCGATAAGTGAAGCAAGCAAAAATTAAAAGAAAACAAAAAATTTAGAAGGCTTTGGAGAGATAAGGCAATTTCTTTTTCATCTTTCTTAAATCGAGCTTAAAAGATTTAAAACTTTTAGAATCAAATCGACCGCTTGGGAGAATCTAGAATCGCATAATTCTTTCCGTTGGTTAAAGTACGGAGGAGATTCAAGTGGTTCGTTATTAATAAATGGAAAAACATGAAATAACCAGTCAACTGAGTTCGAAAAAAAAAATTAAGTAGTATTATATCTTACCGAATTTAAGTGTTCGACACACAATTGTAAAAATAAGAAATAATTGAGAAAAAATAACTGAATGATTCTTAAATTAAACTTTGCTATTTATTTTATAATAATCATATGCATACACTGAAAAAGATGTTGATCAGGTAATTTATTTTGGTAATTTTCAAGAAGCCCCCCTTTAAGAACTATAAAAATAATTTTATTAATTATTTTACATTAATGGCCTATTATAAATATATTCAAAATACGTTATTAAAAGTGAAATATGCATTAAAGAAGGCCATTTATGAAATGAGCATTAAAAAAGTCTTAACGTATGAAAGCTGGGGTACCTTATATTTTAAATTCATAAAAAAAGAACAGATTTTTTACCTAATAATTAACACCGGAAAAAAATTGTTACATTAATTAGCTTTTACTACATAAGTTAATCGTAATTTCAAATTTCAAAAAAACCTTAAGAATAATTTGAAACTTAAAAGGATATATAATAAATTTGAAACGTACATTTTTGAAGATTTTAAACAAAATTTTAAGAATCTTTTTAAGAACTTGAAATATTTCTGGGGAATAAAAACAAAAATTAGATTTAGAACATTTTCAGAGATTTACAAAATATTCAAAGAAGAATCTAAAAAATTTTAAGAGAATTTTTTGTATTTTGAGGGTTGTTTCAGCAAATTCAGGGAAAATTCGATCAATTGAAAAATATATTTAGAAGTTTGGAAAAAGTCGAAAAATTGTTAGAAAAAATGTCAGAAAAATTTATGTCCAGGAATTTAAATTCTTTCTTTTAAGCTACGTATTGAGAAACTTTAACAATGTTTACTGATTATTTATTTAAAAAGATAGATTTCAAGTGATAAGTTAACAAGACTAAAAAATATTACAATAGATTTACAAAATTATCAAAAAAAATATCCAAAACTTTGGGGCAACGATTAGGTTTCGAAAACTTTTTCAAAAATCTTGGAAAAAATTCAAATCATTTTAAACTATGTTGACAATTTTAGAGAAAGTCTGAAAAATAATTTTGTAACTAAAAAGATACTAAGAAATTTAAACTTCGATTTTTGAAGAATTCAAACAAAATGTTGCGAAGAAATTCGAATTCTTTCTGTAACCCAATAGGAAGATCGATAAATACATTTTTTTAAACGAAATTCATTCTATTCTGATTCTACAGAGAAGATCGAGAGATAGACTTGTGCAAAGGGATTTAAATTCTTTCGCTGATCCTTTGGGAATGATCGAGAAAAAGATTTTTTAAATTAAAATATTTGTATCTCTGATCCTATGGCGGAATTGGGAAGGATCGTGAGACGGATTTGTTTAAAGGAACTTTAATTCCTTCGCTGATTCTACAAATATAATCGGGTGAAAGATTTGTTTCATTAAGACATATATATCTCTGACCTTATGGAAGGATCGGGAAGGATCATAAGATAGATTTTTCGAAGGAATTTTAATTCTTTCTCTGATTGTACAGGATGGATTGTGAGAAAAATTTGATCAAAGGATTTTTTAATTTTTCTAGATGATCAAGAAAAAATTGGCCAAATTAAAAAAAAACTTTTCTCGAATCCTCCAAAAGGGACAGTAAAAATTGTGATATAGAAGTGTGCGAAGGAATTTTAATTCTTCCTCTGATTTCACAAGAAGGATCTAAAGAAGTAAAATAATTAATACATTGTATATTTAATCCTGCTAAAGGACCGGGAATAATAGTGCGATAAATTTGTTTGAAGAAATATTGATTCTTTTCCTAATCATACAGAGAGGATCGAGAGAAAGATTTGTTTGATTAAAAAAAAAATATATCTATGATCCTCTGGAAGGATCGGGAATGATCGTTAGATAAATTTTATTTGAAGGTATTTAAAGGAATTTTAAGGTTTTTCTCCAATACTGGGGGAATGATCGAGAGAAAGATTGGTTTGATTAAAAAATTCGTATCTTTGATCCTACGGAAGAATCGGCAAGGATCGGGTGATAGATTTTTTTACAGTTATTTTAATTTTTTATTTGATCCTACTAAGGATCGAAAATGATCGTGGGATGGATTTGTTCAAAGGAATTTGAAATATTTTTCTAATCCTACAAAGAAAATCAAGAGAAAAATTTGTTGAAATTGAGAAAAGTATATCTCTGATCCTATGGAAGGATTGGAAATGATCGTGAGATACATTTAATTTAAAGCAATTTTTATTCTTTTTCTGATCGTGCAGGGATAATTGAGAGAAAGATTTGTTTACAGCAATTTTAAGTTTTCTCTAATCCTACGGAGATAACCGAGAGAAAGATCGGTTTGAATTTAAAAATTGGTATCTCTGATCCTATGGCAGGATCGGTAGGGATCGGAAGATAGATTTGTTTGGAGAAATTTGAATTTTTTCTCTGATCCTACTGGGAGGATGTAGATAAAGATGTGCTTAGATTAAAAATTGTGTATCTTTGATCCTACTAAAGGATCGGAAATAAACAAGAGATAGATTTTTTTAATTAATTTTAATTTTATATATGATCCCACAAGGAGGATCGAGAGGAAGGTTTGTTTAAAGGGATTGTAATTCTTTCGCTGATCCTACGTGAATGATCAAGAGAAGATTTGTTTGAATAAAAAAATTAGTATTTTTGAACCTACGAAAGGATCCAGAAGGACAGTGAGATAGATTTTCTTAAAGGAATTTTAATTTTTTTTATGATCCCACAAGGAAGATCGAAGGAAACGTTTGTTTAAAGGGATTTTAGGTTTTCTACGATCTTGCGAGGATAATAGAGAGAAAAATTGGTTTAATTACAAAAATTCTTACCTATTATCCTACGGAAGGATCAGTATAAATCGTGAGATAGATATGTTCAAAGGAATTGTAATTCTTTCTTTAATCCTAGAGGCATAATCTAGAGAAAAATTTGTCTGAATTAAAATTTTCTTATCTCTGATCCTGCTGAAGTATCGGGAATGAACGTGAGATAGATTTTCTCACACAAATATTAATTTGTCTCTAATCCTATGGAGAGGGATCAAAATAACGCATCTTCTAAATTTTTGATCTAGATTTAAAAAAAAATAGTGAAATTAATAAGAAATAAAAATAATATTTTCTTTCCTCTCTGCCACCAATTATGTTGACTAATAAATTATTTATTTTAATGCTCCAGATCTATTTTTATTTCAAACTTTCTAAGGGACAATATAATTTTTTCTCACTAGTCGGCCCTTTCCCAAATAATTCACTTCAGCTAGGAAAATCGATGGAACACTCATTAACTGAAGGAAAACTCTTTCCGAATTCGATTTCGCCATCTTTAAGTAATCAGATAATATTGTTTCTTTTTTTATTAACGGGGATAAAAAATGGAAAATGAAGATCAGTGGTAGCATCTATGCGATTTTCGTAGAATGCACTAGAATTTTCATCAAACTCGGTCGGTACACCAGGAAGGAAAACTCTTATCGCTCATGCGTTTTCCCCAGGTAAAAAATTCCTGGCAGCTATGTTACCGACGACTCTCGAGAACAAGTATCGATTTTTATTGCAATGAATTTTCCTTACTCGATGGATAATAAATCACCCTTTCATGTGAAAATGAGTGCGAGACATAAGATATAAAAAGTGAGAATTTCGCGAAGTGAAAAATTAATGGTGGAATTAAAAAGATTATTCTGATAAATTGATTTTAGAGCTTTTGAAAAAGATTTTGATGAATGGGAGATTTAAATTTTTTATTCGTTATAGGAGACACTCACTCGGATGGTAATAAGAAAGTATTTAGGGAGATATGAGTTCCTGGTATTGGAAAAAATGCAATCAATAATCTTCCAATTATGTTTTCTTAGGAAAATTAGCCAGAAAAATTATTATTTTTGTTAAGAAATATTTTTTATCTCAATATTTTCACATTATTTTTCGCCAAATATTTTCTACAGAAGCTATTGTCAACAAAATATTTGAAAAATAAAAAATATTAAAAAACATTTCATACTTGCCCTATGAAAGGATAAAAAGTATTGACATAAATGCAATTTCATATTTTTTAATCGTCAATAAAATTTAAAAGTTAATACTTTTTGTAATTGCTACATAATCAAAAATAATATCCTCTGATCGTTTGATATTGCAAGTTAGAAAGAAAATTCTCTTTTTTTTTTGTTTAAAACGCAAGTGGTCTCGAATTTATTTTTAGTACTATTTCTGTACATTTATTGATATTTTAAATTTCAAAAATAATCATTTTTAAATTTCAAAATTAAAATTTTATTTTTTATAAAAACATCTGATTATTTTATTTTGAATAAATGAATGATATTCACTAAACAATGAATTAAAATCTTTTTTTAATTTGATGATTTTATAATTCAAGGATTTTTTAGTTCGGATAATTTATAATTCTGTAATTTTCAATCGAAAATTTCATTATATGTGAATTTTTTAATTCAGGATTTTATTTTTAACTAAGTTTCCAATTTTTTGAATTTTTGTTATTCGAGAATTTGCCAATACGGAATTTTTCAGTCGTTTTATGAAATACGATATTTTACATCTTTTTATAGTGAATGTTAATATTTTTGAATCACTGCAAAAAATAAGTTAATCTTTTTTCATCACTGAAAATCTATAAGTTGAAACTTCAAATAATTATTTAATATTTTCCTAAGAATAATTTAATAAAGCGAAAAATATTTCTACAGAAAAAATTCTTATAAAAAATATTGAATGGAAAGTAATGCAAAAATATTAATATACAAAATATTTCCGTAGAAAATATTCCATAAAAAATTTAATGTAGAAATCATTCATTTCTAATTAAGATCTTAGTACTTTTTCTCAAATTAAATTTTTCATGAATTTTATTTTTGAAGAAATAGGGTAAGAAGTAAAAAAGATGCATTGAATGGAGAAAGGCTATACATTGATTCAAAAATTGCGTATTTTTAATTAATTAAGCACTTTTATTATAAAATATTTCTAATTCACAAAATTCCATGAAAATTAATTTGCTCCAGTGAACAAAAAAGGTTTAATGGATTAAAAATTAATTAGTAAATATATATAATCTTTTCCTTTATTCGCTTATGAGGATCTACGCAAAAAATGAGAAAAGTATTTCTTAAAGAGTTTTCAGGAATTTCACTAATTGTTGATTAATTTTCATATTTTACAGTTAAGTGATTAGAAATATTAGCACAGTAAAACAAAAAATTCCTATAATTGAAATTAAAATTGTGATATTTTAATTAAATTAGCTTTTATTCATTATGTTATAACTGTTTTAATTTTTTAAATTTAAACTGGTAAGATTTTGAGCTTAGAATAGGAGTGAAGTGTTCTGTTACATCTTGGTAGGAAGTTTTAAATGGTGTTCTATTTCATACTTTTGGATTATCAAATTAAATTTAAAATAAAGCTTTAAAGCAACTTTTACAACACTTTTGTAATCAAATACTAAATCTTATCATTTTTGACAAACAAAAATTGACATTTTCAAAAAGAGATCAGACGATTTTTGGAATTGCAGTGAAATAAATATTTTAAGGAATTTATTTGAATACTTTTTTGTCAAAAGAAGATGGTACTTTCTTTCCATACATATTGCAACTTTTAATATTCAGAACAATATGGATATTTTGGAAAGAAGGCTTGAACTTTCGTCATATTTTAATTAATGCAATTGAAATATTTTTGCAAATAATTACCATAAGAAACTCTAATTTGCCTGTACGTTTGGCCAGGGGAGAGGAAAACTGCAGAAAACCATCTTCCGAGTTAAGTTAAGAACCTCCGGCCTTGATATAACCTTACTTTATCATTTTTTTTATACAATACATGCATTATTATAAAATACTAATTTTCCTCGATTCAAATATAAATATAAAGATTTTTTTCCTATACGAATGAAATAAGAACATAAAAAGAAGTTAATAAAAAAATACCAGTGAAAATATTCGATAAGAATTTACAACATTTTTACAACTGTAATTTTTTATTAAAAGTTGTACTTTTTTGTAAAAATGTACAAAATTAAAAAAAGGCAAAACAATTAAATACAAATAGCTAATTTTGTCTTGTATTTTCTTGGAAAAAAGTAAAAAACTTAGCAAAAAAAGTATAAACTTATATGATTAAAAATCTTGTATGACTTTTCTTTTAACTCTGTTGTAAAATTCTAGGAGGTGATAAGATAACTAAAGAATTTTTCATTTTTTTAAATTTGTGCATTTGACTTTATTAAAACACTTTTAATTTTGCCTTAATTATTGTATAAAATATGATCTAAATACTGGTAATTTATTGTATAAATGTTAAATTAAACAAAAAATAATAAACAGTTTGAAGTCAAAATATCTTCAAATTTGAACGATTCCAGGAAAAATTATTAGAAAGTTTCTTCAAAAATTAGTTTCAGTTTTTTTTTAATGTCCAGCAGGGAAGCTAACTATTTTTGTTCAAATATTCTACTTTTACCTTTTTAATTGATAATGCATTTTATAAATTAATGAACTTATTGGAAATTAAACTTTTTTGTCAAAAAACAATTGTTTTGGGTCAAAAATTAAATTTTTTCGGATAGAAAATTCGTTCATTTAGATTCAAAATTATTTTATTTTTCGTAGAACAGTCATGTTTATTGGATAAATATTAGCTTTTTCGTGAAAAAAGTAAAATTTCTAATGAAAAATTCAACATTCTTCTGGAAAACCTACCCTTTTGACCTCAAAATTTATTTCTTTTTCGTCAAGTTCAAATGTTTGATTGAAAATTCATCTTACTTGATTCAAATATAAGTTTCTTGATTGAAAACTTATCTTACGGCGTTCAAAATTAACGGGCTTCTAAAACATTTGACTATTTAACGACTATTTGGTTGAAAATTTTTCGTTTTCACTTAATATTTATCTCTTCAGTTTAAAACTTGACTACTTTGTTAAATCAATTTTTTAAACTAAAAATTACAATATTTAAAATACGTATTCTCGAGTTGAAAATTCATCATAAGGGGCTTAAAACCCATGGAAAACTGAGACATTCGATTTTTTAGCGTAAGAACTTAAATCTTTTGTTAAAATATCATCTCTTTTAGTAGAAAATCTTTTTTGGCTGATAATTCGTTGTTTTGAGTTGAAGATTTATCTCCTTGGTTTAAAACTTGGCCGTTTTTTAAAACATTTTTTTCTTAAAAATATTTTTTTTTTTAAACTGAAATTACACTATTTCATAAGAAAGTTTGTGTAGTTTGTTGCAAATTCGTATTTTTTTCAATTTAACTGTTTTATATTTCACATAAAAATATTTTTTGTTGGAAATTCATCTCTCGTTGAAATATCGTCGTTTTCAGTTGAAGATTTATACCTTTATTTTAAAAAAGGTCTATTTTATTAACATTTTTATTTGGATAAAAATTAATGTTTTTAACCAAAAATTACACAATTGACATGAAAATTTGTCTTTTTTTGTTGGATTCAACTGCTTTGGATGTAAAATAAAAATATTTTCTGCTTGAAAATTGGCTTTAAGGCTTTAATTCGTCTATTTTGTTCTATTTTGTTAAAACTTCTTTTTTTATTTTTCTATTACTGGTTGGAAATTAATTTTTTTAACGGAGAAATTCACTATTTGGTAAAAAGCCTATGTTTTTAATGAAAAATTCGTATTTTTTCGGTTAAATGCAACAGATTCGGAATTTTTGTTAAATATTTTTGTTTTTAAAACATCAAATATTGTATTTTCTTTGATAATTAGTATTTTTCGGTTGAAAATTTAACTACTTGTTTGAAACTTCAGCTACTCTATCCAAAAATAATTTTCTTTGTTGAAGAGCAATTATTGAATTTGAAAAATTCTCAATTTAATTGAAAATTCGTCTTTTATGGTCGATTTGAACTGTTTTTCATTTTAAATAAAAATAAATTATTGTTAAAAATTCATCTGAAGGCATTTACAATCAATGGGTTAATAAAAGATTCGAAATTTCAAGTTTAAAACTCTTTTTTTTTAGTACCATATTTTTTGTTAGAGAATCTTTTTTCGTTTAAAATTCGACTATTTTGTCGAAGATTCGTCGTATTTGTTTGAAGATTGACCTCTTAGTTAAAATCTTAAATATTTTGTCAAAAACTCTTTTTTTTGTTGAATATAAATTTTTAAAATTGAAAATTACACTATTGGTTATAAAATCTATCTATTTTCTGGAAAATTGGTCTTTTTTGGTTAAATTCAAAAGTTTTGGAATATTAATTAAAATGTTTTTTTTTGTAGAAACATCAAATATTATATCTTGGTTGGGAATGAACCTTTTTTTGTTGAAAATTCAACTTCTTCTTTAACAGTTGGAATTCTTTGTTAAAAATTAATTTTTTCGGTTGAAAATTAAATTTTATGACTAAAAATTCTACAAGCAAGTTGAAAATTGGGCATTTTTGGTTGAATTTCGACTGTTCTTGAACAAACAGAATTTTTCTAGTTGAAATATTAATTATTTTATTTTTCGTTCAGAATGCATCTTGTTAGACTTAAAAATTCAACTATTTTGTTAAAGATGCAACTATTTTTGCTTGAAGTTTAATATTTTTTGTTAATAAATGGAAAAATAATAACCTTAATAAAATAAATTTTTAAATAAATATCTTATGGATAAAAGAAGAAATTTCATACAGGAGATACCTCGTGTTACCCAAAAATAAATGAGCACTCATTCCTGTCGAGAATCGATAATATAATCAGCTCATCTACCATCCTTTTGGGAAATAATTCTTCTGTCTAGTGTCAGAGAGAAAATAAATTTTCTTTTCGACAACTAGTACCCA
The DNA here is from genome assembly GCF_010883055.1 of Belonocnema kinseyi. Taxonomy (NCBI): domain Eukaryota; kingdom Metazoa; phylum Arthropoda; class Insecta; order Hymenoptera; family Cynipidae; genus Belonocnema; species Belonocnema kinseyi. Next base: position 36,625,558 of record NC_046666.1, on the reverse strand, counting down.
ATATTGGTGCTGCAATGGTATTTTTTTGGGTTGTTAATTACCTTTATCATTTACACGTAGGCGTCGAATTTACAAAAAAAAACGGAAATTGGCTGCGATAAAACGTCTTTCTACCGAGGGTAATAGTTGAAGCGATTGGCCATCTTTAAAATTGATCGGCCATTCTAAAATGATCAGATATTAAAAAATATTTTCAACAAAAACTTATTTTATATACCGAGCAAATGTTCAATCACTGGGTTGGGGGGGGGGGGTAGCTATTTAACTTTTTACCCTTTTTTCTTTTCGCATCGTACTTTACAAAAATGTATCGGGTGATCGGTCCAATTTTGAATGAATTTTTTTAATGATATTAGACACTTTTTTTTTAGATATTGTGATGATCAGAAAATTTTGTCTTCAAAGTTTCATGCATATCGTCTAAAATTTGGTTCTAATCCACACAGCAAAAATCCTCTTTTTTAATGATATTTTGAGGTGCCGCAAGTCCCGTGAAGTTTAACACGTATCTCCCATAAGAAAAAACATTTTTTTGTCAATTTTATTCAGAATCGTGAATATAAGGTGAATCGAGGTAAAACTCAACATTTCTCTACACAATTAGCCTTAAAATATGAATAAAAAATTCATTTTTTATTATCACTCCCATAAGTCTTTTTTATTTGATCCCCAAAAAAACCCCATGAGTGAAAAAATGGATTTTGCGAGTTTTTAGCTCTAATTATGACTTTGTTGCATTTAAAAAAAAAGTATTTTTAATAGACGAAATGCCACTTTATAGTGATGACTGGATGTTTATATAAATTGCTTGAAAAATGTATGGTTTTTAATAATATTCTCTTTGAATTATGTTAAAAAGTGTGGGTTTTTTTCTTAAATTATTCATTGAAGTTAAAAAAAAAAATTGTTAAACAAAATTGACATATTTTAACAATATTTTCTTTTCTTCATGGTATAAAATCGTGGTTTTTCCTAAATTTGTCACTATTTGTCTATTTTTTACATGGAGTGAATAAATAATTAATTAAATTAGAAAAATATAGTTTTTTATACAAATCATTATTTTTTATAACTATTTTATATATATTGGTGCCGGAAAATTGCGTCCTTTTCCGAAATATTTAACTTTGCTTCGCCTTTTTATTCATGAAGAAATCAAAAATAAACATGAAAGAGGATCATATTTTTATAAATATCTTTTATTTTGTGAATATATTGTTTTAAAAAAACAGATTATTGAAATATTCTTCAAATTTTCTATATAGATCATATTAAATGCAAATTTTCCTTTAAGTCGCTACTGAGAGCCTTTGCGTTAAAATTAATATTGATATTAATATTTTTATCTGTTCCTAACTAAAAAGTCATAGAAAATTTAACAGATATAGACAATAGTTACTTTTATTATAATATTATATTAGTTTATATAGTTGCAGTTATTTTATTTTTTTATTTATAATTATTATATAGTTTATTTTAAAAATCTCTTAAGACAACTATGTTGTTTAATTTCCATTATTTATTACTTTACTAAGTAAGAAGGTAGTGAAAAGTAAACAATTTCAGAAGAAACTGCAACTGTATAGAATTAATGAAAAAGAAAATAGTAGCAAACAATAGTAACTTGTTTAAATAATTATCTTAGCAAATAGAATTAATTATTAACTCAGTCCAAGTGAAAAGTAAACTAATAGTTAAATATTTTTCTAAACCACTACTTTCTAGTATTATTCAAACTAAATATAATTAACAATAATAATAAATAGAACAGTAAAAGTAGTATTTACAGTAAAAGAAGAGTAAAAGTAGTATTTTCTGTTTCAAAAAAAATTTAGAAAAATACGCAAAAAAAATCATAATAAATGCCGAAAACTTACAAAACCCATTTTTTCACTTATGAGATTTTTTGGTACCCAATAAAACAGACTTATGGGGGCAATGTTTTTAAAATAATCTTTTATTTACGTGTTAAATTTCATGGTTTATGTGCTAAATCTCTATATAAATTTTTTTAAACGAAAAAACTGGATTTATTGTTAAGCGGATTCAAACAAATTTCCGGGCGATTTGCATCAAAATAAAAAATATCGAAATTTCCAGCTTTCTTTTTTTTCAAATATTAAAAATGAACTTCAATGTTTATTTTTAATTTTAATTTTAGTATATAAAATATTTAAATTCCTACTTATTAGTTAAGACTTTAAAAGTTTTATTATGGAGTTTGAAATTTAATTGTTTCGTTGAAAATTAAACACTTCGGATAAAAAGTTATATTTGGTTGAAAATTCAACTGTTTAGATGAATATTCATCTTCTACGCTTGAAAATTCAACAATTTTTATGTACGTTTTTTTCTGTTCTTGAACAAAAAAATTTGTTTAAAATTCAACTATTCTCTTAAAAATTGCTTTTTCGTTTGAATTCATCTCTTTTTGTAGATATTTCAATTTTTTGCTCAAAAATGAAAGTGTCTGGTCAGATATTAATTAGTTTCCGTCAAAAAATAACTTTATTTTTGAAAATTCAAAAATTTAGTAGTAAATTAAACAATTTTGTTCAAAATGTACATATTTTTTTGAAAATTCGTTTTTATAGATAGATGATACATTTTTTGTTTAAAATGTATCTGTTTCGTTGAAAGTTAATCTGTTTTAGTTAAAGATTCAAGGATTTTCTTAAAAATTCGTTGTTTTTTTTTGGTTTCTTAAATTAAGCAGTTTTTTATTCTTAATTTAAATCACATTTTGTTAAAAAATCAACTATTACAGCAACAACTATTATTACTACTTTCTTAGAAGTCAATTTTTTGGTTTAAGATACATAATTTTAAAATGCTTAAATCAAAACTTAAGTTTTTTGTTGAAAATTTAATAATTTTGTAGGAGGTTGTACTATTTGGTTAAAAATTCATGTAATTTGTTAAAAATTCGTTTTTGTTAGTCAAAAGGAACTGTTTTTTTATTTTAAATTAAAATAATTTTTTGTTGAAACATAAAAGATTACAGAAAAAAATATTATTACTTTTTTTGAAGTTCATTTTTTGGTGAAAGATAGATAATTTTAGTTAAAATTCTTCTTTTTTATGGTTTAGATTAACTTTTTTTTAACGGAAATTGATCTATTTTAATGAAAATTTAACTTATTAAAATGATCACTTTTCTTGAAAATTCTTATTCTCAAGTTGAAAATTTTAACTGTCTGTTAGAAAATTCTACAATTCGGTGCAAAATACAACTGTTTGGTACCAAATGAAATTTTCTGAAGAAAATTCGTTTTCTTTATTCTTGAAAATTATTTCTCTAAAATGAAAATTAAACTAAACTATTTTTCTTCAAAAATTGACATTTTTCAGTATAAAATTAAAATATTTAGTTAAAAATATTCAGAAACTAAAAATTATTTTAATAATATTCAGACAAACCTCACATCCATAGTTTAAACCTTTTTAGTAAAAAAAAAACTACTATTTCTTGACACTTCATCTGTTTTCGTAGAAAATCAACTGTTTTTCTTAGAATATACAAACTGTTATCGTTCAAATTAATTTTTGCTTTGCATAAGAGTTAATTTTTTTAACTGAAAATTTCAGTTTAAAAATTCAACTATTTAGTTGAAAATTCTCAGAAATGAAAAAAGTATAAGCTAAAAATTATTCAAATAAAATTTGGACTAAAATTACATTCATATTTAAAACAATTTAGTTAGAAATTTATGTTATTTGTTTAAAATGTATAAAACAACGTCTCCAACAATACTATTAAAATTAAAAATCAACTATTTAGTTGAAAGTTAAACTGTTTGGATGTAAATGAACTTTTTTGTTGCAAATTTAAACGTTTCGCAGAAAATTCGTCTATTTGGCTGCAAATGTCAACAATTTGGTAGAAAATTTAAGTATTTGGTGATAAAACTCAACAGTATGCAGAAATTTTTTTTTTTAAATTGAATGTTCTATTTATTAAGAAAAATCTAAATATTCCATTTTATTTAAATAATTAATCTTCTTAGTTTAAAAAATAAACTTTTACGCAGAAAATGTATACAATTTGTTAAAAAATCAACTATTTAATAACAAATTTATGTATTTTGTTGAGAATTCTCTTTTTTGTTAAAAATTCGTCCTTTTTTGTTTCAGATCAACTATTTTTTATTTAAAATGAAAATTAATTTCAGCTTGAACAATAATTTTTCAGTCCGTTTTGATTTGCTGAGATATAGACATATTATTTTAGCCAATTACTGAAGAAGTTTTTGAGGTGGTTTTTTTACGCAATAAAAAAAAATAGTACGCTTTGATTCTCTGAAACGACAGACATATTAATTTATCCAATTACTGAATAATTTTTTAATGCCATTTTTTAAAATAATATATAAATAGTGGCATTATTTAAAAAAAGATTAAAATAGGTTAAATATTGTGGTTAGTCTGAGACATGGACAGTGACCATGTGCCAAAAAATTCCTGGCGTGAAATCGTGAATGGAATGAAATCTTAAGTTGGGGAAAACATTAAATTCAAATGTGAGTATTCTTATTCACTTTGAATACTAATTTCTATGACTTTTCGTTAAATGTCGGAAATAAACTCCTAGTCACAATCATAATTGTTATTCTATGATATTTCAACATTGTGAAATGTGAATTTTGTATCTTAACGAGCGCACTTTGATCATTACCGATAAAAGCAGTGGAGAAAATTGTATTACTTACTAAGCTTAAATCGATGAGTTCCTCGCATATATTCTCAGACAGACCACTTACCTGAAACAAATGAAAAGATATTAAAACATTTTTATTCTTTTTACTTATTTTAAAATTTCATGGGTCGTCCGAAAAATGTTTCACACTGCCATTTCGAAAGGTTTCAAAAAGTTAAAATTAGTGATTCGGTTTTACAAGTAATGCATCTAAATAGATACTTAACAGTTCACACTCTTTCCCCTATCCTACTCTTTAAAATTTTTGTGAAGAATTTTGGAATTTCTTTTTATATAATGTGATACATGCGTGTAATATTTTTAACCAGGATCTTTTATAAACTGAATAAAACAATATTTCATAGACAAATTAAAAATTTTAAAATTAATTAATTTATTTAAAAAATGACTTTTTCTACTATAAGACATGATTTTTCAACAAAATACTATAATTTTTAAGAAATTGAATATAATAAATTATCATTTCAAAAGGTGTAATAGTTGATATTTAAACGAAACAAGGTAACATTTCATTTAAAAAAATAAATTTCAAAATCAAAAACACGACTTTTCAATAAATAAGGATTGTTAAATTTGCAACTGAAGCGATAAACATTCATCAACAAAAAAATGTCAACGAAGTAGTTCAACTGTTACCCACGCAGTTCAATTTTCAATTAAAAAATATCAGTTTTCAACAAAATAGTCAACTTGCAACCACATATTAACTTAATTAATAAATTAATTACCTTAATTTTAACTAAACATTTGAATCATTAATAGAAAAATGATTTCTTAACAAATTGATGAAAATAAAATTTTCAAACAAAATAGAACAATCTCTAAACAGAGAAGATTAATTTTCAAATAAATAGTTGCATTTATATCAAACAAAATTTAATTTCTTCAAATCAGATGAATTTTTAAATCAAAAAGACAAATGAAAAAAAAATTTGTAATTTCTTCCAAAAAGATTTTAGTTTGACTTTCCAATATCAAACTATGCGTCTAGGAACTTACAAAAACAGTTTAATAAAATCAATGATTCAGTGTAACTTATTTTAATTGAAAACTCTACTATTCTATTTTCGGTTAAAAATTCATGTCTTTTGGTTGACATTCTGCACTTTTTTTGAAAATTTGACTAACTTGATAATTTTCTCAATTAATTTGTAAACAGAAAATTGAACTTTTTTCTTAAAAATTAATATATTTTGATGCAAATTAGTGGTTCTCCTGTTACCATATGTTAGCCCATAGTCTATTGTATTTTAGTAGTACTCTATAATAATGTAAAACTTAAACTAATTTGTTGTAAATTCATGTTATTAGTTAAAGATCAATATATTTTTGTTTAAAATTCATTCTTTTTGTTTGAAAACTTTTTTTTGCTCAAAATCCATTTTATCAACTTTAAATTTAAGGATTTAATTTTAGGATGAACTTTCATTGTTTTTATGTTTAAAATTCAACTATTTGATTAAAATTCAAGTTGAAAATTTCCCTTTTTTTTGTTTAAAATTCATGTCTTAGGTTGAAAATTTAACACTTTTACGGAGAATTCACCTTTTTGGTTTGAAAGGTCATAAATTTGTTAAATTTTTTTCTCTTTTGACTGAAAAATCATTCATTGTTAAAAATTCAGCTTCTTTTTTGAAAATTCTTCTCTTTACTTGAGAAATTTATTTTTTGGTACAAATTCCATTTTTTGGGGGAAAAATTAATTCTTTTTTTTGAAAATTAATATCTTTTTGTTAAAGATTCAACTATTTTTTGAAAATTCGTATTTTTTCTTGATTTGAACTGCTTTTGATTAAAAATGAATTATTTTTGTGGCTACATTAAATATTAAGATTTTTGTTGAGAATTCATCAACTGTTTTTTTTTTTAATTTGAATTGTTAGCTTAAGAGCTCAACTCTTTCGTTGAAAATGTATCTGTTTCGGTAAAAAAAATGAATATCTTCTAGTTAAAAATTTAAGTATGTTATTAAAATTTTTAAAATACTTTGAGTTAAAATTTGAAGAGAATTTTGGGCAGTGAAGTCTGTTCCAAAATTATTTCTGTGTGATATTTATTTTGGCGTTTGTCAAATGAAGTCGAAGAAAAATGTTTGACTTAAAATTCCAGGTTTGTGGAGACGGGTAGGCACTACTGAAAAATTCCGAAAAATAAATTTGCCGAAGCTGCAAAATTCCTGAATTGGAAAATTCAAAAATAAAAGCATTTTTAAATAATAATAAAATTTCGAAATTGAAAAATTCCCAAATGATAAAATTCCTGAATAATAAAATACCCGAACAGTTTAAAATGTTACAGAATTTGAGAATTTCCGAATCGTAAAATTCTTAACAGGAAATATGCCAAATTATATGAATCCCGCATTTAAACATTAAAAATATTTCTCATAAATGTTAATCATTGATTAAAAATACAATATTTAAATATTTCAATAAAAAATATTTTTAATATTTAAAGTTTATAAAATTATTGTTTAAAGTTAAAATTAAAATCAGAGAAAAAATTTTTATCCACAAATAGATTTGTTTAATTATTGCTATTTCAAACTTAAACAATAATCTTAGAAACTTTAAACAATAAAAATCTATTTTTTCAAATAATTTATTATGGTATTTTTAATAAATGAATAATATTCATTAAAAAATTGTTTTAATTTGGCAGTTTTCTAGTTCGGATATTTTATAATTCGACCATTTTCAGATGGTAATTTTATTATTTGTAAATTCTATAACTTAGGAATTTTATTTTTCGGGAGTTTTCAGTCGTACACAATTAAAATTAAATTACAATTCACGTTTTTCATTCGCAAAAAAAGTTTTGATTGTTTGTTTTTTCGGGAATTTTTTAGTTCGAATATTTTACAATTCGCCCATTTTCTTTCGGAAATTTCATTATTCGGGAACAATATAATTTGGTAATATAATAAACTGTCGGGAATTTGATCGTTCTGAAATTTTCCAATTCGGGAATTTTACTAATCGGAAATTTTATCAATCGCAAATTTTCCGAATCGGGAATTTTATTATTTGGGAATTTTTCAGCGTTGGAAATTTTATTTTCAGGATTTTTCAGTCTTCCCAAACATCTAAAATAGCGGGACGTGATTTCTGAGCAGCCCCCACGATTTTTTTTATTCTCACATAGATTTAATTTATAACATAAAAAAATTAGAAAGCTATCATAAAAATGTTCAAGTAAATCCAAGTTTCTTTTATCGATATTGGATTCTTCTTGTGCACGTAGCGTCATATAAAAAATTGTCAAGTAAAATTCTTTCTATATGGAAATGTAGAACGGGTTCATAGAAGTATTCATCTTGGTCGTAGAGAGAAAATAGTTACATTTCAGTTTTTTTTACTTTTTTCTCAGGCGAAAATATAATATATAATTTTAATTTGTTTTATAAATTTTTGTGTGTAAAACAAATGAATATTATATATTAAACTTCACACTATATATAAACTATATATAATTTTTCCGCCTGGGTTGCTTTTACAAAAAAAATCTTTCGGCTATTTTCACATAAAAAACTTTAAGTAAAATCCGAATTATTTTTTTTTTTATCTTCAGAAAGTTCTTTTTCATTATTATTATTATTTTTGAAATTTAAATGAAAAACCCCCTTAATAAAAATCTCTTATTTAAAAAATACTTAACTATTCAGTTTTAATTTGACCATATTTTTGAAGTTTAAAATAAATTAAATCAGACAAAATAGTTATTGTATTAAATAGTGACAAATGTACGTGAAAAGGTATAATATGAATAGAAATCAATGCCAGAGTTCAGTAATAGCTTGAAAATGTTAGTTACACCATGACCTATATTTCCATTCTGCAACCATTGTCAGTTTGTAATCACTTTCTGGACGAGAATTACTTTCGAACTGAGAGTTTAGTGCCACTGGATCAAAATAAAATTTGTTTTATAACTACCTTCACTCCCAAAGGAATAAAAAATTATGGCAGGGAAAACTAACGGAAGTTAAATTCTGTCGTAAAATAAAAGTTGGATCTCTTGAGAGTAAAGAAAAAATGTTGCACTACATAAATTATGTATTCAACGTGCAAATTTTTTTATTAGATCATTTTTGGCAATAGTTAAGTAAATTCAAGTAGGTAATTTTTTCTAAGAGGTAGCTTAAAAACTAAGTAAATAAAATGATTTAAATTTATAAAAAGATCAGTTTTTAGGTCAAAATTTTCTCATTTATCCAAAAAAAAAAGAATTTTCAATACAAAAGAACCCTCAACAAAATAACAGAATTGTTAATGAAATAGATAAATTTTCAACCAGGTGGTTGAATTTTTAAAAAATAAAAATTAAACTTTAACAAAAAAAAAGTTTTATTTTTAACTAAAATGTTTAATTTTCTAGCCAAAAAGACGAATTTTTCAGGGTAAAGATGAATTTTTAAACTTATTTAACGAATTTACTATCCAAATAGAGGGTTTTTTAATAAAACAAATGAATTTTTAACAAAATATTTGAATGTTTCGTGAAAAATATAATTCTTTAGGATAAATATAATATTTGATATTTCAAACAAAAAAAAGTTTTTTTTTTATTTTTAATCAAAGAGAGCTAAATGCAGCTAGAAATATGAATTACGAGTATCAATAAAAAATGTAATATGTGTTATATCAACAAAAATATTTTTATTTTAGTGCCAGAAACAGTTAAATTAACAAAAAAATACGCATTTTTAACAAAATAGATGAATCCTCAAACAAACGGTCAACTTTTAACCCAACTTTTACCAAGAGAAGAGAACGTTATAACTACAAGAGATAAATTTCCTAATAAAAAAGACAATCTTCCACAAAAGAGTTGGTTTTTTAAAGAGGAAAGATTTTTCAGTCAAAAGAGAAAAAAATTGGCATCCCGATAGTTGAAACTTTCAGCAAAAGCTGAAGTTTGAAATGGTTAAATTGCAGAAAAACTCAATTTTCATTAAACTAGTAAAATTTTTTGACGATAATGATGAATATTGAAGAAAAAGCTTAATTTTTAATAAAGCAGTTTAACTGCTAACTAATTAGTTGAATTTACAATTAAAGCGATTAATTCTTAACAGATAATGTACATTTGTTCTACTTCCTATTTCCATATAAAAAAGATTTTCAGTTTTAATCAAAACCGGGCAAATTCAACCAAAAATAATCATTCTCAGAAAAATTTAATATTTGATATGGCATTGGGAAAAAAATTCAATTATAAATCCAAAGCTGTTAAATGCAACAAAAAAAATACAATTTTCAACAAAGAACTTAAATCCCTTATCAAAACAGATTTATTTTTAACAAACAGTCGGTTTTTTAACTAAAAAGGTCAAATTTCTATCAAAATAGTGAATTGCCAAACTAAAGAGAAAACTTAAAAAAGAGAGTTTAATTCTGAATCAAAAAAGATAAGTTCTCAATAAAAGTATTAAATGGTTAAGGCAAAAAGGCGAATTTTTTATCCAAGAATACAATTTTTATCCAAGTATATGATTTTTCAATAAAAAGATTATTCGGAATTAAATGTTTGATTTTTTTAAACTAAAAACGATCAGTTGTTCAGCGAAAAATGAAATATTTAAATTTGCAGTTTAAAAAATGAATTTAAAGCAACAAAAACGCATTTTTAACAGAATGGTTACATTTTCTACTGAATTATGGATCCTCAACTAAAAAAATAAATTAATAACCAATGACTTAATCTTTCAAGCAAGCAGTTAATTTTTCAATAAAGAATATTAATTATCTATCAAAAAAGTTCAGTTAACAATAAAATACATAAACTTATAAGAAAAGTTTTGAATTTTCAACAAAAAGTATTTTTTTAAACTCTATCAGAATAGCTCAATTTACAATTAAAAAATTTATTTTTGAGAAAAGAAAATTTAAAACAAATTATTTAAATTTTCAAGAAAGCAGTGTAATTTTGAAGCAATAGAAATAAATACTGATTTAAAAATATAACAGTGGACTTTTTAACTACAAAAAACTAATTTTTAACAAAAAGTAGTTGGATTTTCCTATTAATTTTATTAATTCACTTTGCATTTAAAGGAAAAAAGAAGAAAAAGTGAAATTTTGTTGTATTGAGACGTTCTAATTGTAAAATTAAATTAATGATTTTTATTTTTTAAGGTATTGAAAAAAAATGTCAGTTTAACGTAGTTTTTGAACGACCTCCAGCCACGAAAAGAAAAGACAAGAGAGACGAAATTAATTTTCGATTCTTTTTGAAATAGGAGAATAAATAATTCAAGGTGTATTAACTATATAAATTTGAATAGTAAATTGCTTTCATATTTATTTATAAGAAGGGAATGGTCAAAAGATAATTAAATCAGAGAAGTCAACTCATGTCAGACAAGTGATAATGTACTGTCTGACTAAAAGCGGTTAAACTACTGCGTGAACAATTTAATATTGATTTTGAATGTTCCATAGCTTAAGTTGTACTACTTCTGATTTAAAGTAATAGTTGGTTTGAACGATAGAAAATTAAAATGGAGAAACTAAATTTAGATTAGGTAAAAATAAAAATTTAATTGAAAAGTCAAAACAAAATTTGTATTTCTTTTATTTTTTCTGGGAAAAAAAGAAGAAAAGGGGCCGTAGTCGTTCTTTTCTCTTTCCTTATTTATTATTTTATAAGGATATGCATGTGTGGGAGTCCAAAGTTTTTTTTTTAAATTTTAAAATTAAATTTTTAAGTAACTCTTAAAAATTAAATCGAGTAAATGTTACTTTGACACATTTTAAAATGGAACGAAATTTTCTTTGATGCAAAGTGAAGTTAACAATTTAATTAAGTTTCTAAACCCTGAGGTATATTTTCGCTTCTGATGTCAGTGTATGTTGGCACGAAACTCAGAGAAACTTTTTTTTGTCGCCGGAAATGTTCAACTGAGATACTATCAACTGAACTTCCGGATTCAGAGAACATATTAGACTTGTAGCACATGTGCTGTGGCTCACAGAAATAATATCTTTCTCGCTTTAACTTTTAATTAGATTAATTAATGAAATAAAATATAACAAAATATGATAAAATGGAATAAAATATAATAAAATAGAATAAAATAAAAATTAAATTTACAATAATTATTTACTACTTTTTAGCAATGCATAGACAATTTAAAAGTTAAGTTTTTAAGTACCAGTTTTTGACCAAAAACACGTAAGTTACAAAAAGTTGTTATAAATTGTAAGTTTCATTTTTAAATTTAAATAATTTTTGTTTTCAAAAACGATTTCCAACGAAACTACTAACGTAACCTATTATTGTTTGAATATTGTAAATATTCTTTGAAATCTGATAAGTTTATTAACAATAGTAATTTTAAACAAAAACAATAACATTAAAACTTTAATTATTCATTATTTAATTACAATTTATAAAACATTCATTTTCAAGCAAGAAGAAGAATTTTTCTACCAGAAATGCGAATTTTTATCAAAATACTTACATTTGCAACCAAAGAAATTGAATTGTCAACTAAAATTTCCTTTTCAATCAAGATAGAGGACTTTTCTAATAAGATGAATGAATTGCTAACGAATCATATAATAATTAAATAATATAATAATAATAATTTTTAAAACAAAATATTTGTATCCTAAACAAAAAAATATTTTAGATTTAAAATAAACAGTCGCAATTTAAATATGAAAAAAAATTAAATTAAAAATTTATTTTGTAATTGATTTTCAAATTAGAAAGGCGAATTTTGAATAAAATGATTGGATTTTCTACCAAAAAAGATTTTTAAATCAAGAAAAAAATTGAGTTGATTCTAAATTGAAGGTAAACATTATTTTTAATTCAAGATAAAAATTTTGAATACGTTTTTTAAAAATTTTTTGTTTATTTTAGAAAAGGTTGTATAAATATAATTTTCGTAGGTAAATTGCTTTAAAATCTTTAAAATCTTTTTTGATAATTTTCTGGAATATTTTGAAATAATTAATTAAATATGCTGTCACAATAAATTTTTTTCAAGAAAAAGTTATTTTGAAGTTTTCTACCAATTTGAAGACAAATTTTTTAATCTGTTGAATCATCTTAAAATCCTTAAAAAGCTTTAAAAATTTTCGTTCGAAATATTTATAAATCTGAAGCTTCTTTTAAATTTTCTAAAATATTTGTAAGTTTAAAATAAGTTCTGCATCTTTTCAAAGCTTCATAATGCCACTCATGCTTATTTTAATCTTTTCTTAAATTTTGTAATCGCGCAAAATTTAAAATGTCTGATTTGGAATTTTCTGACTTCTTTTTCGAAACTTTAGCAAATAATTGTAAATATTTAAAAATCTTTTTAACATTAATTTTACGGAACAAAAAATGAGTTTAAATTTGTTCTGGAATTTTAAGAAAATTTTAATCATCTTAAAACCTTTGAAAATCTTAAAAATTTTATTTTATGATTTTTAAAAACCTATATTTTGTTTTCAATTTGTTCAAATATTTTTAAATTAAAATTATTTTAAAATATATTAAAAACTTGTTTGAATTCAAAATAGTTGTTAAAATAATTAAAGGTTTTCCTAAAATTGGTAATCTATATTAATTAATAAATTCGTATTACCACATTTAATATAGACATATGACCAAGGGATTATGAATGAAAATCCTTTCGTCATGATTCAAACATTCTTTCAAAAATTTTAAAACAAAATTGTTGCCTTTATTATTAAAATTTCATTAATAATTCCAAATATTCTTTCAAAAATAAGTTTTTAGAATTTAACAACAAAGCGCGTGAGATTTAAAATTTTTTTCCGCCTTTTTCATACGGGATAATATGATAATTTCTATTAGGATTATATTATTAAAACTTGTCTCAAACTTTCAATTAATTTAAAATACAGTTATTTGATATGGATATATTGTTAAAAATGATAAAATATTTTATATAAATATCAGAGAACATCTCATTCCCGTGGACTATTTTAATACCAAAGTAAAAAGACGTGCATATTTTTCCATAGTTTTGCATGGCCACTAAAGAAATATAACAATATAACATGGAAGAGCACTATGCCGTTTCTCCACAACTTGTATGCTCCACAGCTGCATGAAAGCTCCAGTTTAAAAAAAAAACAAGTCATAAGTTGCCATAAAATGTGTATTAAAAAAGTGTGTTTGAACAGCGAGAGACTCTCATATACCACACATTACCCTTGAAGTAGAACATCAGATGTATACCTTTTTATTTTTAAGGTGCGAAATAGGCCTCATCATTTTCAACAAAAAAACAGACTACATTAAAAACTGTTTATTTTAAAATTTTAATTACAAAAAATTTAGAATATAATTATTACTAACAGTAATTGTTTTGTTTAGTAGTGATGATTTTGTTTTTTAATCGTTTTGTTTTGAGATCTAATAATAATTTGATAATTAAAATATTGTTTTTATGAATAACTTTGAAGTAGATTATAAAAAAAGTGTTTTGAATTAAAAAATAATTATACAAATTTATATATTCAGTTCTTTTATTAGATTGTCTCGAAACTAATTTTACTCATAAAATTATGAAAAGGTTACAAATTTACTAACAAGGAAGGTACCCGAGGTGTACCTCACCGATTTTCTTGAAATTGTGATATGTTATAGAACATCAAAAAATATTCGACACGTGTTTTTTTATACGTGCCCATAAGTCCATTTAAGGGGTGAAACCCACCCTTGAAGTTCACCCCTAAAAACACATTTTTTTAATTTCTCGAATACAATTCGTAATTTTTTACTGGAACAAAGTGGGTAACACTTGTTATTGAAAAGCACATATTTATGCATTATTTTTAGTCATCAGACTCGCAACGAACGTTTTTTATTAATGAAAAACTATATTTGATGGCCATTTTTTTCACTATACACATTCCAAAATCTGTTGAATCTTGACAAAATTAATTGTTTTATGCACAAT
>NC_046666.1:36608017-36610813 GCF_010883055.1 Belonocnema kinseyi | reverse complement strand
GAGGGAGCTCTTCTTAATATTTTGACACCAAAATCATGTCGATACACCTTACCGACTGCGAGTAAAGCCACCCACGCTTTAACTTGACAGACTGTAGTAATAATCGTTCTCTAAGCAAAATTTCAAAACATTTCAATAATAATTTAATTAGATTTCGTATTAACGAAATTATGTTTAAATTGACTTATTTAAATATTTTAATACATTGAACTAAATTAAATATCAATAAACGATAAAATTATTAAATACTACAAATATTTTTTATTCCGATTAAGAATTCTCTAAACTTTCAGAATAAATCTCATTGCTGAGATATACCATAAAGGTTGGAATTTCCCGGTGTTTTAATCGACAAAGCCGAGATTTATCGAAAAGCGATGGAATTACTTCAAATGAAGATAGAAGTGCTCAAACGAATATACCTGCTTCCGACGCTTAACATTTATTTCGGCTTGTTTTTGATCAATATATTTATAAAGCTTTTAAATTTTTCAAATTATAAAGTTACATATTTTCAAAAAATCTTTCAGTTAAAATTAAAAGAGTGAAACATTAGAACAGTTCACAATTAAACAAGTTACAATTTGAAACAATTTGAAAAATAGCGATAAGAAATTTTGTACATTTTCAAAAAGGAAAGGACATTTCATGCATTGAGAATGTTACTAAATTGAACAAATCTATTTAGCATTTAGAATTAAAGAATTTTCATCTTATGGTATAAAAATTCAAATAGAAAAATATATTATAATAGAACTATTATAATAGAAATATTAAAATAGAAATATTAAAAGCAATATTACATATAATAAAAAGACATTTATTGGCGATGTATTTTAAACGTTTATTTTAGAACATTTTAAAATTTTTGAAAATTTCGATTTTTTAATGCCCAATTCTTAAATGGTTTTATTTTAACCGCAATTTTTTCCCAAGTTAATTCAAAAAGGGATTTAATAAATTCGAAATTTAATTACAAAAATATTCAGTTAATAATCCTTTTTCGAATTTTTCAAATTATTTTTCTATTTAAGATTTTTAAGATTTAAAAGATGTGAGTTTAAAATTTTAAAAGTATAAATGTGATAATGAACCATTATCCAGTAATTCAAATTTAAAAAATGTCAATTCTAAACATTATAAATTTGGAAATGTTCGACTTTTAATTTGTAAAATGAAATATTTTTCAATTAAAAAAAAGCAGTTTAATCGAAAATGCCACAGCTAATTTTGCAGAAAATTCGTTGAATGAATTTTGTATTTGTTAGTGCGACTTTCTAATTTTGCAGCAAATTCATTTCTAGGATTTCTGGGAAAGATTAGTTTTTCACCAAAAAGCTAGAAAACTTTAATTTCTAATGACAAACATTTATTTTCAACAAAAACTATTTTTCAACCAAATAAATGAATTTTCAACAAGCAATAGAAAGGGCTTTGGAAATTTGAAAAGTTCATTTAAAAATATTCAGTTATTAATGCTTTATTGAAATTTTAAGTCAGTTTTAAAATTAAATTCATTTTTTTAATTCAAACGCTTTTCATTCAAAACTGGTTTTCTATTAGGTTGTAAAATTCATACATTTTCAGTTTCCAATTCTTTGAGAGTATACAATTTTAAATATTTCTTAAAAATTGCTTAATTTAACATATTTATTCAAGGTCAAAAGCACCTTTCCAATTTAATATTTTACTAATCTTAACAATTAAAATTAAATAGTTATTTTCTACAATTTTTGAGTTTTCGGGATCCCTTTTCATCAAAAATATTTGCATAAACAACTTTATTTATTTGGACTATTAGTTAAAAATCTTAAAGCTTACAATGTTGCGTTATTGCTAATTCAAAATTATAAAATTGTGGAAATTGCGGGTTAAAATTAATTATATAACTAAGGATTGATTTTAATGATTTTTTCAAATATAAAATATAATTATTTTTAAAATCGATGTTTCAATCTAAAATTATTCTGTTTCAATTCTGTTTAAAAAGAGGGCAATGTTTAAATATTACAAATGAAATATATTCCTAACAGATCATAGAAAAATAGCTTATTTAAAATACAGAAAAATGAAAATTGCATTATTTGTAATTAAGAGCAATTAAAATTGAATAATTTAAAGTAAAAACTTTTGAATTTTAATAAATTTAAATTCGAAAAGATTTAAACTGGAAAATTTAAACTTGAAATCGAATTTGAATATTTCAAACTAAAAGCTTCTAAAGTTCTAGAAATATAAATTTTTATTAAAATTTACAAAAATGTATGATGCACAATATCCAAATACGAAATCGACTGTCCTCACCTTAATAAAAATAACCTATAATAAGGGGTGAACCAGCCCCACAGGAGATATTGTCGTATCTCTATGATTTTATTCTTTTTCTATGGGACTTTCAAAGTTAATAAAAAATTAATGATTCAAAGCAAGAAGAACTAACTAACTATCGAATAAATTCATACGAAGAATAAACGCATAAACGCTTGCAAAACAAATTAAGAGAAGTAAACAGCTTAAAATAACAAGATAAGATTAAATTTATCATTTTCTTGTTGTTGTTGTCGAGATCGGACGGTGCGAAAAACCTCAACGATTAAATTATCAAATCAGTCTTTAGTCAGAGCTTCATCGAGCTCATTTGAATCAATATATTAATTGTGAGTGCAGTGTTTGTTGAATTTACAAGAAATTATCTTGGAATCCAATAAATGTGCAACCAAATTCCAAACTCCAAATTTCATCAAAGTATAACATAGTATTTTGGAATTCGTACATATTAATTCTACCATATAATTT
>NC_046666.1:36600596-36607917 GCF_010883055.1 Belonocnema kinseyi | reverse complement strand
GCAAACTGAATGTTAAATCAAAAAGCATGAAAGAGGGAGCTCTTCTTAATATTTTGACACCAAAATCATGTCGATACACCTTACCGACTGCGAGTAAAGCCTTCTCATTGAGGATTTTATATTTTTCACTCAGTATATTATAATTGAATTAATAATAAAATATTTTTTTATTTTGCTTGAGGAACGATTATTAATTAAATAAGAATTAATTTTTAAAGTGTAAACCCTCGTCCACCAATATTAATAACTACAGTCTAAACCAGATTTCAAAAAAAAAAATTAGAAAAAAAATTACAAAGATTTGAAGATATTTGAAGGGATTTTTTAAGGTTAGAAAAATTGGTAAATATTTGAGAGGATCCTAACATATTTGAATTTAATTTCACATTAGAAATTTTCTGAGATTTTACTGAATTTTAAAAGATTTCAAAAACTGCAGAAATTTTAAGGCATTTCAAACGATTCTGAGCGATTGTGACAGTTTTCACAGATTTAAATTTATTGTATATGATTTCAGAAGATTTTACGAAATTTCTAGACATATGAATGAATTCCACGGAATTATAAGGATTTTAAGAGAATTTAAGGAATTACAAGAAAAACGAAGCAGTTTTAATAAAATTAGAAACATTTTATGCAAAAGACTCTATAGTCTCATATTATGGTGGCTTCGAATAAAATATCATACATCACTCGTAGGGTTACACAAGGGTTTTCCAAAAAATTTTCTCTCCGATTTTCCGGAACATTTTTCGGAAATTTGTTTGAATCCACACAAAAATAAATCCATTTTTTTATTTGAAAAAAATTATGTTTAGTGGTGACGCAAGCCCCATAAATTTTGACAACCATTTTATATAAGAAAGAAGGACCTTATTGTAACTGTTATTCAGAATCGTCAATTTCCGGTAAATCAATTTAAAATTTCAAAATTGTCTTCACAATTAGCCATAGAATGAGAATAATATATTACTTTTTGAATATTATCCTTATAATTCTATTTTTTTGTATCCATAAAAATAATCGAAAAATTTTTTGAGCTAAAAGTTTTTTGAGCTAAATATGCTTCATACATGAAATACTACACTATAATGATATTTTGATGTAAACATAAATTGTTTAAATGATTTTTAATTTTCTTTTACTATTTTCTCCAGAATGGATTAAAAAAGTCGCGGTATAGAAAAAAATGTACACTTTCTGTTCAATCTTCAATTCGGGTAAGATAAAAATTGAATTATCGGATAAATATAATGTTTTGAAAAATTTATTTTTATTGTTGATAATATTCGATCAGAATAATCATAGAAGATTCCATTTTTCTCAAAATATTTCATCTTTTTATCAAATTCTAAATTTCAGCGAGGGGAATGATTAATTAAAATTAATAGCATTAATTAATTAAATAATAATTCATTATTTTTTAACAAAAATTCATATTATTAACAAAATAACTGAATTTGCAAACAAAAATTTTAGTTTTCACCTGAAAAGAGATTATTTTTCAATAAAACATTCAAACCAAAAAACATTAAATTTCTGCCAAAAGTTATGAATTTTCAAATCAAGAATACGACTATTCTCTTATTAGAATAATTATATAAAATTGCAGTTAAAAAAAATTCCACCTTTTGTCAAATTTTCAATAAAATTATAGTGAATAATTATTTAAAATTACAAGAATTAATTAATTTGAATAATTTATTATTATTCTTAATAATATTCTCTTAGAATAATGCTAGGAAATTGTAGTTATTTTTTAATAATAATTTTTTAAGAAACTTGTATTGTTTATAACTATCTTCTTCTATATTAATGCTAGATAGTCGCGTTTTTTGGAAGTTTTCCATGTTAGTCAAATTTTTACTTGTAGCGGGATAATAATTAATGCAATTGACGAACATAATTATTTAAATCAATCATTATTGCTTGTATCTACCTTTTTCTATAGTAATGCTTGGTAAAGCTAGAAAGCTGTGGATGTTTTCTAAATTTTCAGCTTTTCTTTGACAATAATTAACAATGCAGGCGAGAAGAAAACTCTGACTTACGACAACACTACATTAGGAGAAATAAGATAACTATATATTATTAAAATATTAGGGGGATTATTACAAAACACGAACATGTTCGCTTTACTTTAATTAATAACCATAAAATGATTTTAATAACGGAGACATGGTTCATCAATTGTAAATAATTGAACAAATAGTGTCCTATCTCGTTTTCGAATGAACTAAAGAATTATATGAATATAAAAAATAAAACTTATCAAGAGGATCCATATTTTACCTTCAAGCGTAGATTTGCTAAACAACGTTTCCAAAGTAGTAAAAAGATTATCTTACAATTATTTGAACAATGGAAAGCAGAACGTCCTGAGCGTGCGATACGAGTTTGCCTAGAAGGTAAGGGAGGGGATAACGCGTTGCTACGGGCCGCATTAATTCGACAAAAAATTTAAAAATCGTGATTACTTCGGTATTAATGGTCGTATTGAGATGATTTTTGGATAGAAATTTTCGACAGTCTTTGCCGCTTCTGATGAACATAGAATCATAGCTCATTCCATATAAATTCAATTCCTACACTGAGCATGAAGTTTTCACAACTTCGAGCTCAAAAACTTCGCTATAAATTTTCGAATTGTCCAAAACGACCAATTCTTATCAAATGCATGTACATTAATCTATACTATATCCAAATTTCAGCTCGATCTGATTTGATTTGTAGAAATGACGAGCATAAATATGTCAATGCTCGACCAAGGTCGCGCCGATTTTGCTGTAGGTAAAAATCATCACGATAGGACCATTAATACCGGAGAAATGGCGATTTTTAAATTTTGTGTCGAATTAAGGACATGTCACACAGCTAAATACCTATATTACCGACCACAGTTTTTCAGTTCACTGTATGTTTTTTTGGACCTAAGAACTTTTTTTGCAAATAAAATATCGAAATGAAACTTTGGGAAATGTATTAGAGTACAATAAAGTACGTTTAGGTACTGCATTTTGGTAGGAACTTCACTGAAAATTATTTCATCTTTTTTCTGAACCTCAATATTTTTTGAACGTTCAAACTTTTTTTATAAATAAAATATCGGTCTCAAACTTTGAGAAATGCAAGAGCCGAAAGAAAACTACGTTTAAGTCCAAAGCTTAATAATAGAAGATGTAAAAAAATATATTTCAACAATCAATTCCAACGGCTTCAGCCGGTAACGTTGTACACGAAAATACGAAACCTGGCGGCCACTAGACGATGCTCTAGAGGGTTCGTATTTTCGTGTACAACGTTACCGGCTGATGCCGTTGGAATTGATGTTTGAAATATATTTTTTACATCTTTTATTATTAAGCTTTGTACTTATACGTAGTTTTCTTTCGGCTCTTGCATTTCTCAAAGTTTGAGACCGATATTTTATGTATAAAGAAAGTTCGAACGTTCAAAAAATGTCGAGGTTCAGAAAAAAGATAAAATAATTTTCAGTGAAGTTCCTACCAAAATGCAGTACCTAAACGTACTTTATTGTACTCTAATACATTTTCCAAAGTTTCAGCTCGATATTTTATTTATAAAAAAAGTTCTTAGGTTAAAAAAAAATTCAGTCAACTGAAAAAGTGAGGTCGGTAATATAGGTATTTAGCTTGCGGCCCGTAGCAGCGCTATCCCCTCCCTTACCTACCAGGCAAACTCGTCTCGCGCGCTCAGGACATTCTACTTGCCAGGGGCTCAATTATACATTACATTCAGAAAACTCATTAAAGGATGATCCAAGAAAAACATGAAATATTACTGCAATCCTGAAAAATGGAAACAGAATCCCGGCGATCAGAATAAATGAGATTTTACCAAATTTTTGGATACTGTATATGTGGAAGAGGGTAATGATAGTGAAAATGAGATTTTGTATAATGAAAGCGGTCATGACCTAGTTTGTAATAAAATGCTAATTGTTCTATCACAAGTTGAGAGTGCAATAAAAGGTCTATCGAATAAACAAACCGCTAAAAGTTGCATGATTCCGAACTTTATTTTAAAAGATTATTATTGTTGTATTAATTTTTATGGGATCATTTGATCCATATAAAGAGGTTACACACCGTTAATATTCATGACTAGTGTACATTTTATTATTTATAACTAGTGTAAATTTTCTCCTTCATAAATTTATTATACGCTATAACCATTCTCGAACGCGTTTCTTTGAAAAAGCTCCTAGGTTTCTTTACAGTGCTAATTTAAGGTTTGTTTAGAAGTTCCGAGAAAGTATCCAACACCACATTTTTATCAACACTTTCAAAAATATACAAGACTTTGCTTTCTCTATATAACTGTCATTCAACAAGTATGTGATAACATCAATTATCTATTCGGTAATATCACGCATTACATGTGTCGCTCATACTATTAAGTTTATAAACATTGCCATTATACAGAACTCTTGGTTGATAAATATTGAACATTCCTACATATTCAATGATTCTTATAAGTTTGCGAGGAATTCTAACCCAGAGGTAATTTTGGGAGCTTTCCCAAAAATTAAAAGATGAATACAATTGAAACACAAAGGTTGCCAAGGCTCTCTGAAGATCCTCATCAGAGATGGCAGATCTTGGATGAAATTTATCCCCACCATACCTACCGTTTGGAGCCGCAAAACAGAAGGTGCATGATTACCACTGTAAGTTCGTGTGTAAGACGAAAATGCACGACTCGAACTTCGGTTTTCTCAGGTTTTCTGCTTCACGATGATTGCCGATCCGAAAGCTTCAGAAAACTTCGGCGGTCTTCTATTTATATCTCAATTCCCATTTTCAAGAAATTGAAGAAATTGGCGATTTTCATGTTTCGCGTGATTCTTAATTTCATGCATGCATCGATTTTGAGGTTATGTCTTTCGGGTGTATATAATATGGATATTATTACTATTTATATATTATTAATATTAACATTATAATTATAAAATATTATATTAATATTAATGAATAGTTGACAAAATTTTAATCAAAATAGTTAAACTTTCAACCAAAACAATTAGTTTTCTGCAAAAAAATAAAATAAATTTTGAATAAGATAGATAAATTAACAAAAAACATTTTTTAATTGTTTTCAACATAATAGTAAAATTTTTAAACCAAAAGTTAAATTTTTCTTCAAAAACCTAGATTGTATATTAAAAAAAGGCTTTTTTAATCAAATACATGAATTTTGCACAAAAGAAATTTATTTTCCATGAACAATAGTTTTTCATAGAAAAAATTAATGCTTAATCATTGTTAAATTTTCGACAAAAAAGATTAATTTTTCACCAAGAAAGACGAGTATTCAATGAAATACAAAAATTTACAACTAACAAAGATCACTTATCAATAAAACATAGAATAGTTAAATTTGTTGTTAGAAAAAATTAAGTTTTAACGAAAAACAAAAAGAATTTTCTACAAGATAGTAAAATTTTCAGAAAAAACATTTTTCCAACTAGATTGATAAATCATCAACAAAAAAGAATTTTTTCAACAAAGTAGTTCCACTTTCAACTTTCCTATTTTAGGATATTTTAATATATTCTAAGGCCTTTTTAATTGATTTCAATAATTTAGAATGAGATTTTGAAGGACACGAAATATTTCAGGGTATTTTTAAAATTTCAAGATCTTTTCAAGAGCTTTAAAAAATTTCAAGAGATTTGAAAAGATTTTTAAGGATTTTAAATATTTGAGGATGTTTTAAAAGATGTCAAGGGATTTCAAAGAATTTTAACAACTTTTAAAATTTTTTTAATTGATCTGCTATATCATGAGAGGTTGTACCTTACCGACAGTAGATCAACCCTCCAAACCATGAAGGCAGAAAATCCACACAATATCGATCAAGTTAAGAATCCTCAATAGCAGAAAAATGCTTAACCTCTTAATAAGACTAGATGGGAAATAATATTTTTAAATTAAAATTATTTCATGAAAAAAAGAGCCTACTCCATCTTCACTCCATTGGGAATCGAACCACAAAACTTCTGATTTTTTTCAAGAAATAATTTTAATTTAAAAATATTATTTTCCATCTAGTCTCATTAAAACTTTAAGAATTTTCTGTTATTGAAGATTCTTAACTTGATCGATATGTGTAGATTTTCTGCCTTCATGGTTTGGAGGGTTGATCTACTGTCGGCAAGGTACAATCTCTGATGATATAGCAGATAAAAATTTAAAAATAATTACTTGTATTATTAACATTTGGCTAAAAATTGGCGTTATTTTCTTGAATTAAGAGTTCTTATTCTGATCCCTCTAATAGCTTTATTGGAAAAGTACCTGACCGGAAATCAGAAGTTTTGTGGTTCGATTCCCAATGGAGTGAAGATGGAGTAGGATCTTTTTTTCCAGAAATAATTTTAATTTAACAACCTTAGCAGGGTTGTAAAAAAAAAATTTTACAGTAATTTAATATGAGATTTTAAAGGATTTGATATATTTTAGGATATTTTAATATATTCCAAGGCATTTTCACTTGATTTCAATAATTTAGAATGAGATTTTAAAGGATTTGAAAAGTTTTAGGGTATTTTTAAAATTGCATGGAATTTTTAAGAGCTTTGAAAAATTTCAAGAGATTTTAAAGGATTAAAATTTTTTTAGGATATTTTAAAACATTCCAAGATATTTTCAATTAATTTCAATCATTTAAAGCGATTTCAAAGAATTTTAACGATTTTTTTCATATATTATAGTTGAAACCGGAACTACTTTGTTCAACAACATTTTTTTTGGTTGATGATTCATCAATTTAGTTGGAAAATTTTTTACTCTGAAAATTTAACTATTTTGTAGAAAATTCTTTTTTTTTTTGGTTAAAAATTAATTTTTTAACTACAAATTTAACTATTCTATGTTTCATTGAAAATTGATCTGTTTTAGTTAAAATCTTTGTATTTTATTAAATACTCGTCCTTCTTGGTAGAAACTTAATCATTTTGGTCGAAAATTTAACTATGATTAAACATTAATTTTTTGAATAAAAAATTAGTCTTGATGGAAAATAAATTTCTTTTGAACAAACTTCATGTATTTGATTAAAAATGCCTTTTTTGAGTATACAGTTTCGCTTTTTAAATGAAAATTTAACTTTTTGTTTAAAATTTTTACTATTATGTTGAAAACAATGAAAATTTTTTTATTGTTAATTTATCTATCTTATTCAAAATTTATCTTTTTTTTGCAGAAAACTAATTGTTTTGGGTGAAAGCTGAACTATTTCTATGAAAAGTTAGTCAACTATTCAATAATATAAATGTAATATTTTATAATTATAATAG
>NC_046666.1:36597994-36600496 GCF_010883055.1 Belonocnema kinseyi | reverse complement strand
TGTATAGAGCTCCAAGGAGATTATGTTGAAAAATAAAAAAAAAATACCCAAAAAAAATTGTTTTTATACTTCATTCTAAGGACTTATTGAACTACCCTCGTATTTTCGCACATTCTTGCGAAACCTTTTAAAATTAAGATTCAAAACATCCACCACTGTAATTTTGTGATTGTGAACTCTCTTTCGTTAAAAGAGCTTAGCTCGAGAATTTGAGCGCACCTACGGAACGCGACTCATAGCAATCGCACTCCGCGCTTGGTCTTTGTAGTTCTTCCGCATTCGTACACAGAACTTTTGAAATCAAAGGTCAACGGACTGTAACAACTGTAATTTTGTAATTTTGAACTCTCTTTTGTTAAAGTTCTTTCGGCTTTAATGAAGACATTCTCATCACGTATCTCGTGCTTCGCTCTCGATTTTGTCCAACATGCCAACTTTTCTACATTATACACAACATTTTTATATCAAATATAATACATTTGTTATGTAACTCTGTCTGGAATTGCTTATTAAAAAATTGCAAAATAAAGAGCAAATTCTATTTATCCTGATTATTTTTATATTTGTTTCTTATTTTGCTTTAAGGGCATGTGATACTTACAGTTTCCCCGGTTTTTTTCCACAAAAATGAAAATGTTTAAATACTAAATTCGGAGATGCTATAAAATATCATAACGGACGTCCCCAAACTCTTTTTTGAGTGATAATAAGAAAACAAATTGATTGTGCTAAATAAAAATTTTATGCATATGCATTATTTTGAGGTTACGTCGTTTTTCATCTCTGCCTTTCCGATACTCTAGAAATTATTTATGAAATTAAATTTTTTGATTGCCTGCAAACAAGGTTAGTTCAGGGAGATTAGTTACTATGTTCATTTGTAAGTCCAAAAAGTTTTCGGCCAAAAATATTGTGTAGTTTGGAAGTAACGCTCGGGTGAATTGTAACACACATAACCTCGAAATATACACGCACGTTGTTAGCAATATCAAAAATTTTTTGATAAAAAAACACAAAAAATGTGTGCGGGGACGTCCGTTAGCATGTTCGCTATCATTTCCCAAATTTTTAAGACAAAATATTTATTATTCTAGAAAAAAGCAGGGGGAACCTAAAACTGGTAAAATCGACAATTTTCTAACTATCACATGCCCTTAAATTGTAGTCTAAGCTGCGATGAAAAATGTATCATTTCAATAAATGTATATCATTACAATTCATAATATGCATACAAATTAAATCATACTAATTCTTATTTCCTTATTTTTATAATTGTTTTTATTTTTTATCTTGTTTTTTACGATGAAATAAAAACTGCTGCACATCTGCATAGGTTCTAATACAGGAACCCATATAGAGTCCTATGTCCTCTTTCGTCTTTTCTATCCTTTTCTAAAAATTTAATTTTTTATTTTTAATCTTATTTTTTATGATTCAAAGAAAGTCTACTCGTCCTATCGAAAAATGACTAATAATAAATTTATAGATCTTTTTAGGCGAACAGCTTTTACCTGTTAATTTTATTTCATACCTAATGTGGTTTTTTCCAAAAAAATCAACATTTTTATTTTGAATGTTATTTTTTACGAATAAAGCAAAAACTATGTGTCCTATCAAAAAGTATAGCTCTTTTTTGGATGAACAAGTTTTGTCTCATTTCTTTCGTAGCTTGTGCAACTTTTTTTGTGCAATTTTTTATTTTTTTATTTTTAATGTTTTTTACGACTAAAAACAAAAACTACGCATCCTATCGAAAAGTGATTCATTAGAAATTTGTAGTTCTTTCCAGGGCGCGCAATTTCCGTTTTTTCATTTTTTTTGTATCTTGCATAGTTTGACCAAAAAATTTAATTTTTGGATTTTTCATTATTTTTGGTACGATCAAATTTTGAATTTTCAAATTTTCGACCAAATTAAAAAAATTTTTCTGATGAACTTGTAGAACTTTCAAAATTGAACGTTTTTCTTTTCTTGAATTTTTTCATATCATGCGTTTTTTGGCTTTAAATGTTCATTTTAGTTTGTTTTTGTGGAAATTGAAAATTTTAGATCCAAAATAGCCGGTTTACTTACTTGTTCTTTTTTTTAGGTTTTAAAAAAGTGCGCCAAAGCAGAATCCAATCTGATCATTTTTTCGAAAGTTATCGTGCCTACAGAATACAGACTACAGACTGCAGACTACAGACTACAGACTAGACTAGTTTTCTGCTGCACGATGATTGCCGATCCGAAAACTTCGGTAGTATTCTATTTATATCCCGATCTCCAATTAAATGAAATTGAAGAAATTGGAGATTTTGATGTTTTGCGTGATTCTTAATTTCATCCATGCGTCGATTTTGAGGTTATGTTTTCCATGTGTATATAATATGGATATTATTACTATTATATATATATATGTGTAATTAAAAATTTGTCATAAGGACAACCGCAGGATTTCGCCGGGAGCGGGTGCTAATCTGAAAAATTGCACCCGCTTCCAGCGAAATCGCGGTAAAATTT
>NC_046666.1:36596176-36597894 GCF_010883055.1 Belonocnema kinseyi | reverse complement strand
GGCGCATACTTTGAATAAAATATTTGTTATCATTCTCTTGAAATAAATGTGTTTTTTTCTTGAAAAAATACCGGTTTCATATGTATACACCTGGTAGGACTGCGATACTGAGATTTCTACTACCAATATCGTAGCATAACCCTGCGCCGTTCGCCTAAACCAAAATCAAATTCAAAGTCATAGAACGTCAGAATTTTTTAAAATTTGTCTTCTTATATTTTCTGGAACCTTTAAAACTAAAAAGTCAAATATCGCATAAGGAGTATGTTTATTTTTTGAAAGTCGACTATTATGAGTATTACATATATATTTTTTGTATTTCAAATAATCTTGGTCCCATTGGAGTGATCCAAATGATAATATTGTTTATATGAATATTTATGAAACCAAAACTATTTTAGATATAACATAAACATCTTATACCTGATATACACGAGAATAACATAGAACATCGATTTCACTGAAAACATCTATTTCAAAATAATAAGATATTATTTTGGAATTTTTTGATCAATTTTTATGGTAAAACTTGCTTAATTTGGTTACTCAAAAACTTAATTCTATAATATATAAAATAGTTCAAAAGCATTATTACTGTTAAGTGTTAACTTTCCGAATGCTTCAGAAATCTCAAATAGAATGTACATCTCAACTACCACGTAAATTTTATTCTTCAATAGCAAGTATTGATTTATCTATAAACTAAATCTGTGAGAATATAAAATTATCCAATACTAGCTTGTAGAGCACGAGTAAATTAAATACAATGAAACAGTATGTTTTATATAGAGTAGTATAAATGTTTGCATTCTATGTTTGTGATTTTCAATTATTTATGAGTTTTTTCAAAAACTTTAAAAAATGCTTTTATGATTGTTCGTCTCGTATAAAACTTTAAAGTTCTAACACATATTTCATAGTTAAAGAATTTTATAATATGGTAAAAATGAATGTTTTCATTTACTGAACCTCACATGTAATTATAATAATATTTATTCTAAAAAAGAAATTTACATACATTTGAAATATAATTTTTATGTTAATAAATTTTATGGTAAACCTATTTTACGTGTTAAATAACTGATGCTTACTATTATTTATCTTTAAAATTATTTCTATACTAATATTTATCATGAAATCATACACTTTATGTTAATTTGCACAAAATATGTATTTTTCACGTAAATTCGATTTTTCTCAAAAAATGGTCTGAGAACTAATTTCTCTCTGATATTTAATTGTTTTGATAAATCTGACATTATTATTTCAACAGCCGAATTATAAACAATAATATTTTAAAGGTATAAAAAATATTGATAAGTTTTCAGAATCCTGCATTTTGGGCTTCAAATAAAAAATGCATGCATTTTATCTTCGTTTTATGGAGTTATCTCGATTTTTAAGACGTGACAAATCGTTCAGACCCCCATATCAAGATTGGAAATAGCCGATCTAATAATTTATCTAATTAACATTTGACTTGTCTTACACAGAAACTGAATAAAAATAAAAGTTGATTTGATTGGAAAAACTCCTTTTTCTCCAAAACTGACCAGGGATTTTTTTTCTCTTTGATCTTAAAATATTCCAAAAAATATAAGGAAATAAATTTGTTTAAGTCTGACGTGCTAGGACTTTGTATTTAAAGGTGGTTCAGTTGAACCGTGCGTGATGTTTTTTGGGACATGAAGTACTTTTACATTCTCATAAGAGAAGGT
>NC_046666.1:36585893-36596166 GCF_010883055.1 Belonocnema kinseyi | reverse complement strand
TTAACAAATGACCACGTTTCAAGACCACCTGAATCCAAAAAACAATTTTCTTACCAATGGGTCTGTCGGTTTATCTGTCTGTCCATTCGTGGATGGTTTTTTTGTTAACTCGATAACTTTCGAAAGAATTGACAAATGGGATTTTCTTTATTACACTCTTTTCGTATCTTGAACTGAATGTCAATTTCATTAGCCAGCTATTTTGGATAAAAATTCAAAAATTCAGCGCACTTTGAATACTTTTGAGATCATATTTTTTCAAGTTAAAAAAATGTTCTGTACGGATATTGATAGTATTAAAAAAGATGAGAAATTTAGCTGAATGACTTTTTTTGATGAAACCAAAAATTATCAGAATTATAGCATTTGCAAAATTTGACAAAACACAGGATAATGACATTTTTAAGCCAAATAACGCACGATATAAAAAAAAGTCAAGAGAAAAAATATGACGCTTTTTGAATTCCCTGCAATATTATCATAAAAAATTTGTAATTATCTTCAAAAATCGAAAATTCACATTTTGACAGCATACAAAAATAATGCAAAATCAAAAATAAAATATTTTCATTCAACAGTTTCACAGTTTTTTAAAGAATCTCAATTATATGAAAGTGTTTTAAAAATAAATAACTATATCTTTAAATAAATAAGTTTTTGGTTTCGTACCTAATTGAGGGCCGGGAATGTGAAAATAATAACAAATGAACTCCCATCTAACAAAACGCTGTTAAAGGCTGCAACCGTGCCCATTTTTTTTTAATGAGACACTGATACTACGTGTGTCTTAATACGAATGCACGCCATAAATTGTAATGATATACTTTTATGGAAATGATATACAGTTTAGAAGACAAACTCTAATGCGAAGCACAAGATACGTGATGATAATGTGTTCGTTAGATCCAAAGAGCTTTAACCAAAAGGAATTCACAATCACCATGTTACTGATGTCGATGCTTTGACCTTTAGTTTTAAAAAGTACGTGCATAAGTGTGGTAAATATGCAGAGACCGAGCGCGTAGCGCGTGATAAATGCATCACGAGCACGAAGCGCAAAACCCAACAGATGGGCACCCTAGGCGCGCTAAAACTTGTGAGCGATCAAAATGTGCGCGCGAGGCGGGCAGATTTTTTTTTACAAAATGATACTTGTGCTCTTTCGATCTTATTATATATCTAGATCTCCCAAACTGTGATCCATAAATCGAGGTACTAGTTACGAGACTTTTAAAAATTACGATCTTAGTCTTCTTGATATTAACTTCAAGTTTATTTATACCACAAGCTAAAATAACTATATCACCTGTGTAAGCTAAAATCAATATTTAAATATTGTGATTTAGAGTTAAGTCTCTTAAACCTCTGGATTTGAGGAAATCCTCTAAATTCACTATAAGGAGCGCAAATCAAATAGGACTTAAAGTTTCACCTTGAAGGACTCCTCTCGTCGTCCTTGTTGGCTGTGAGTGGCTTCATTTTCTTTTTACAGAGATACTATATTTTGTATAAATTTCCATTAATACACAGTAAACACTAGAAATGAATTTTATCTTTAAATTGGATAAGAACGCTGCAGCACGTTTATCTAACAGAAAATAAAATTTATCTGACGAAAATATTTGTTTGACAAATATGTGATATATTTAACTGCTGCATCCAGGTTCAACAAAAAATTTCCTTCATAAATTTGAAAATCCTCACAGTTTTCATTTTTTTTTAATCGTATCATTTTATCTAAATAATTGCAACCAAAAAATCATTCACCTCCACTTACAAAATAGATAAGCTGCACTTTGGTTAGTTTATACTTTCTTTTCCTTTTTTTATTCCTTAACTTTTATCTAACGAACCTTAAATTTCTATCGACCCAGATGAATACTTTAAAAATTGTAAACAAACACCATAAAGTATAAACCAACCGAAATGCAGTATTCTGTAATTACAGATGAATAATTAAATGTTTAAAAGCATTTATGTAAAGTGAGACAATTTAAAAAATGAATACCTGGATGATTTTCAAGTTTAGGGACAACATTTTTCCGGTGAACCTAGAGGCAGTCATTTGACATATAGCTTGGATTCTTTTCATAATAGTTTATGAGTTATTGATGGGAAAGAACTTCGAAAAATTTACAAACAGAAGAAAATACTTTTCTTCCATTTTGTTTGAGTCATATTTTTACAACTGAATTAGGTGTGAAAATATGGTCTAAGCAGCTTCATTTCTTTATGAAACCCGCTTGAAATTCCGACAAAAGATTATTATTCTCGACCCAACGTAGCAATCTGTCCTGCAGAATACAGAAAAAAGTGTTAATACAATACCAAACGTGGGCTTGTTTTAAGGTATAACAAAAAGAAGATATCAGCTAAACACTAGAATAGGATTGAGGCTTTAAAAGAAAAAGATTAAGGACTGCAGTTGAGACGCTATATGGGCTAACAAGTGGTCGCAAGCCGATATGCGGACTTGAATGTAACTGTTTGACTGATTAAAACCAGCCGTAAGCCAGAAAGTAGGCTTGAAGAAAGCTTTCTCACAAACTAACGTCGTCGCTTTCGGCGTCTTTTATGACTTAGGTTTCGGTATCAAATTTTTTTTTTAAATGTACGTAAAACTATGATAAAAAATAATATTATTATTTAATTAAATTGATCATTTGTATAATCATTACAATTGTAATGATAAAAGTGAGTGGCAGCAAATGGTAAGCGTACATTATTATAGGCAAAAGAAATATGGTTTCGAAGGATTTATTTCATCATAGAAATAATTCTGATATAATAATATTTATAGTAACTTAAATTTTTCAAACGCAAATCATTTTTCTATAGTTATTTTGTCGTTAACTTTACATTTTCGTTTTTATTTTGCTCTAATAATGGTCTTGTTTCTCAAAGTACAACATTTCAGCTTAAAAATCATATTAGGCTCATCGACTTTTATGAAGCTCAAATTTCATTGGTCTCCGAACGAGCATTTGAGAGAATTTTCAAGTCCCAAATGTATTCCTCTGAACGTAGGTACACATCTGGGTATCTAGGGGAAAGTATCATTTGGAGACTGAATTTTGGCTCATGCAGAGTTGCAACTATTACATACATTATACTAAATGATTGTTAATAACGAAATTAATTGCCATAATATTTACCTAATTTTCAAGTTTCTTTCATTGAACAGTGCGTACTAGTCACTTAGAATGAAACTATAACTTCCTAATGCAACCTCTAAATGTCAGGTTAGTCATCGCCGTCGACATTTAAACTAAAGCAGGAATGTATAGAAAAAGTCAGGACCATCTACATATACAATAAGGTATTTTCACTTCAGTCACTAGCTCACTTTACTGCCTTGACTGCTGAGGGAATAACAATTGACCAATGAATGGGAAGCGATTAATTTTTGTTCTATTTTTCTAACATCTTCGTAAAAAGTAATTTTTTCTGTATAAGTGCATTTAAAAAATAGTTTTTCTTTTTTAGGGACTACTTAATGCAATATTAAATGATAATAATCATTATTATTCACTGCGAAAATATTACAAAAATAAAGTTTTTTTCCATGCATTTGGTTCATTGTTCAGAATCTCGTAGATGGAATTGGAAAAAGTGGATATTATTTCCCATTGGTTAGGGCCAATTGGAATCAGTGATCTGCACAAGCTAACATAGGGTTAGACATAAAAATCGGCACGTAAAAATTCCCAGTGGGCACAAAATTTGGCGACGTCTTTACGACATCGTTACGACATCGTTACGACATCTTTACGACAATTTTACGATATCCTATTTCCATGTCGTTTCAGTGTCCTTGCGATATCGTAAAGACATCATCAGATCATACGACTTATTTACGATATCGTAAAGACATCTTAATGTCATAGACATAGGATGTCGTAGAATTGTCCTAAATATGTCGTAAAGACGTCGCCAAACTTTGTGCCCACTGGGTTGACTAGTGACTCCGTAAATAATACGCGAAGGCCAATTAGAAAGAGCATAGAGCATAAGTCTATTTTTATATGTCGATGAACATAACCTATAAATGCATACAAATCACTAATGCATATTGGAAAGAGTGATCTACCATTTCGCCACCTATTGCCGGAAACTGGAACTAGAAAGAGTAGGTACGATTTTAAAGACGTATTTTAATTTTTGTATAGGTGTCTTTACGATTGTTTTTTAAAGTTTAAACAATGATTGAATGCCGAAAACAAATCTTCATAAAAAATAAATCGTTTTAGATAGAATTTCGACCTTATACAGTAGAGAAGCTCATTTTTATCAAACAGAATTTTAAACCAAAAAATAATTATTTCACTATTCCATGCAAGTTTCAATGCATTTTAAGATGAAATAAACTTTAATGAATGTATTTAGCGACAAATTTCATCCAGATTTTGAAAATAATACGAATAATAGAAGATTCAAATTTAAAGACGAATTCTAACTTAAGTTTTAGATCAGATTTTTAAATAGTTAATATGAGGATGCAGAATTTAAAGTCTGAGCTGAACGCGAGGACGGTAAAAGGCATCCGAGTATAAAAGAACTTTACTGCCGTGGCGCATACGATACTTTATCTGAAATAGGTAGACTTAGAGCTCTTTATCTGGCAAACGGCGCTTGATTGTACCGTGTACACACTCGCGTGGGATGACGTTGGGAGTCCAAAGTCCACTTCGTAGTTTAACGTAGTTTTTAAATGAATTCTTTTTACTCTTTTCTTTCGATTTTCTTTTACTTCTCACTCACTTCTTCCTCCTTACTTCCACCTTCACGTACCGCTCGTCACAGTACAATAAAGTGCTATTTTGCTGCCGCTCGACGGGCAGATAAAGTTCGCTTGTTCTGCCTATTTCAGATAAAACAATTTCTTTACAACAAAGACGTTAAAACTTTGATTTTATTTACATCTTGAACGTTTTATAAAATTATAATTTATGCTTGTTCCACTAAAAAATAAATTTTTGTCTGAAAGGTTACTTATTAAATTCATGATGTTTAATGTTTTCAACTTATTTTTATATTACATGTTCACAGATAAAAATTGCATTTAATTTTGATTACATTATATTCATCATATTCAATAGTTTAAGACTAAGTACTCACTAAACCTTAAAATGATGAGTTTAAATCTGGTATAAACTTTTATATTCAGAAATAGAAAGAATTATTTTTAACTTTTTAATCACATTCAAATGTTATATTCCACTTTAGCAAGCTTATTGGATGACGTTTGAATTCACGTTTGTCCTTTAGCATTTATATAAATCTCTTGAAAACCTGTTTTGATATATCACACGAATAAAATCGATTTAATTTAAGTAGGGGTTTTCATGAAGATAACATTTTATTTATTGAGAAACTTTTAAAAAGTGGTCTACTTCCATGCCCGACAATGCAAAAAATCAGGGAATGGTGGGACAACTAACGTCGCGCTGGAGATATTAGGAACTAATCAACTTAGGACAGTAAGGGATCACCATTTTGTTTTCAGATTCATAGAGCTGTAATCTTTTTAAGTGAAAACGTTTCATATTAATGTTTCATATGTTTCATGAAACATAGGGATGAGAAGAAAAAATATTTTTTGCATTCGCAGATCGGTTTGGTCTCTAAGGTCAGGTGAGCATTTTATCTTATCAGTTTGAATTTTCCCGCCGCTATTTTTGAAACATTACAATATTTCACGAAACCCCCAATGTTTCATCAAACTTATCATTAGGCTGAAGTTTCATGAAACTATACATCCCTATTCAGCGTGAAAAACAAATTTCTGTTTTTAGTAATTGTATTTACCTTATTTTTCGTGTATGACACTACGAACTGTAAGATCAGATAACTTTAAACTTTCGCAGAAAATCTAGTGAAAATTTGTTCAAACGCCCAAGCATCAATTTCGATGCAGACTGTCACGACTTAGTTTTTACTTTTCCCCTAAATTCTCCGAACGAACCTGTGTGGCTCAAATTTTAGCAACTCACTTGAACACCGATTTAGGTGTACATCGGAGGATCGGAGATTTTTTGTGTGTGAACTCCAAGATTAAGATATTGGTCACCGGTATAAGGATGGTAGTTAGATTTACCATATTATAAATTTTAATCAATTTGCGTTCTTTAAACACCTTTTCACGTCGTAAAATTTATCGGAAAGATATTTCCAATATTTTTGTACCCTGATGTCTCGATTTAGTCCCTTCTCACTGGCATTAGTGACTTTTTCATAAAGTAGGTCCGAAACAACAAAATCGAAAATATAAAAAATTGCACTAATAAGAATTGAAAATTGCTCACGTGCTTTTTAATAACTTAATGACATAAATATATTTATCACACCAGTAGGAATTAACAACCGTAACATTAAAGTAAATTTCTATAGAAAGGTGCCTGTTTCTTGATAATTTATAAAAGTGAATGAGTCTAACAAGATTTTAAAGCTGAAAAATTGTTAGAGCAAAATAAAAAAGGAAAATGTTAAGTCAACGACGAAATAACTATAGAAAACTGTTTTGCGTTAAAAAATATAATTTGCTATGAATAATATTATTATAATGTAATAATTATTTGTATAATGAAATAAATCTTTTAAAGTTATATTTGTTTTGCCTATAATAATTTGTGCTTACCATTCTCTGCAACTTACTTTTATCATTATAATCCCAAATTCTTCGAACCCCGTTTCTTGCATAGTTTTTGGCGTCGTTTCCAATACTGTATCCTTCTTCGGATTTTTCAATCACAAAAATAAGTGGTTAAACTGTTTTAAATGCAGCTTACATTAGAATTAAAATATAGGGAGTGGGCTAAATCCATAATAAATATATAAAGTTTTTTTAACAATATGAGACAATAACAAAATTTATTTTAAACAAAAGATTTGTTATAATAGTCCCACATTCATAAACAAACGTTTTATGTACATACTTTTGCTTTCGAATGAAGTTTAAAAATTTTTAAAGAATGTGCAAATATTTATTTTATCTTCTTTAGCACGATAAATAAAATTTGTAGCTTACATCTTTTACTAAAAACATTTATAAGAGCCTATTTTCGGGCAAAGAATTCAACTACCTTGTAGATAATTCGTCTTCTTAGCTCAAAATTTAACGACATATTTGGTTGATGATCCATCTTTTTGGCTAAACATTTTATGACTGATTGGAAAATGGAACTATTCTGTCAAACATGCATTTATTTGTAAATTCAAGTGTTTGGTTAAAAATTTAACTATTTTGTTAAAATTCGTTGTTTTAGGTAAAGCATTAACTTTTTTGTAAACAATTAGTTTTTACTTTACTTTCAATTCTGATTTTTCAAATTTTTAATCATTTTAACTTTTAAGTCTTTAACAATAAACTCAAGCATATAAATTACTTGAATACAATTTTATTTGCAGTACAAACTTTAAGTTTCCTCTTAAATTGATATGTTTTGATAACATTGTCGCTTTCCTTCGAGTTTAATATATTATATGAATTAGGCAACAAAGGATACAAAATTAAATAAATATTTTTTATTGCAGAGGAAAATCCAACATCTTAAGAATAAAATAAAGCATCTATCTACTAAAACTTTTTAAAAAATTGTCCTTAAAAATATGATGGAATAAAACGAATTTATTGAATTCCGCATGCTTAACAGCTTCGATTCTCTTTTCCTTTTTCTAAATGTTTAAACAATTATGTAACTTTTGAAGTTATGATACACTAA
The DNA here is from genome assembly GCF_010883055.1 of Belonocnema kinseyi. NCBI lineage: Eukaryota > Metazoa > Arthropoda > Insecta > Hymenoptera > Cynipidae > Belonocnema > Belonocnema kinseyi. Next base: position 36,588,445 of record NC_046666.1, on the reverse strand, counting down.
TAGGAAGCTAATTTTGTTCTAAACTTTTGTTTTTTTTAATTAAAGAGAACAGGTTACCTCACTTCAGTCTACATGAAAATTTGTTGTAAGGGATCCTTATATAAATAAAAAATTATATCATCAAATATATCAATTACTTTTCTCATTATATATTGATTATGTAGAAATATTACTTTATTTTTCAGGAAAGAAGTAAAATATAAAAAAACAATACAATTTTTTTAATTTTTCGATGAAAACTTTAATAAATTCTTTTGTTGATATTATTAAAAATTCATGTTACCAATAATTTGCGTTTACAAAACAGTTTCATTAGATATTTTACCCAGTATCCCTCGTTTAAATTTTAACTTTATTTATCGTGCAACACTTATTTATTAATTATTCTGAAAGTGAACAAAAAATAGCGATTTAAAAAAAATGGTAAAAAATTTAACATTTTAAAAAATTTTTCAATAAAAACATTAATTAATGATTTTATTAATATCAATTTGATATTCATATTGCTAATAATTTCCTTTAAAAAGATTTAATTTCATATTTTCTATAATATATTTACTCTATATATCTCACTGAAATTTTAAACTTTCCTTGTAGTGGAACACATGTTTTTAATTATTTTAAATGTTAACAAAAAAGATTTAATCCTTTAAAATCAACTGTACAATATTAAAAAATTTTCCAAATTTTTTTATAACATTTTTAATACATTATTTCATTAATATTATGGAAGTTTCATGTTGAATAATTTTTCCTTTGAATAATTTTCGGACTAAAAGTACAGCGAGCGCCACCCTCATTTGCGGTCAGCATTTCCGTTATTTTCATTTCAGAATCTTGCGCAGAAATTTCGATCTGGCCCCGATCGTGGCCAGACCAGATCAGATCGGGCCCAAATCGGGAATCCTTGTCGGGGCCAGATCCCGGTATTCGCTTAATCTCATTATAATCCATTCATAAATTTCACGAATGAAGATTTAATTTAAGAAAACCCGAAACTAGCGAATGGTCCTCTCCTTTAGACGGCTACTTCAATATTCAGAATTTCCAATAGAGGTATTACAAGTTAAAACTAAAGTAGTGCGGCACGTAAAGAAGAGGTTTCAGAAAACAAAATTTAATTATACTTTTGAGAAACGTAATATTGTGGTAGATTGTATAAGTTACGAGGAAAAGGTTTCGTTTGATGAAAAAATTGTTAATAATCAGCAATATATAATTTAACAATTTTCATTTCTTGCAAAAAAATATTGTCTATAAAACTTCTCAGCAAATTGAAAATATATATACGATCCTGATAAATATCAGCTTAGTTGTTTAGCGAAAAGATTCTCTACAACTTGACATTTTCAAATGTTTAAAAAGAATTCAGTTGGCACTCAAAGAACGAAAATGTAAACAAATTTTATTTTTTGTAAATTGTTTTACTTCTTAAAAAATTCAAAAGTTAGTTGTAGATAGTTTTGCCACCAAAAAATTGAGCTATTATTTAAGAAGCTCTATAGACAAACAAAATTTTACAAGAAATGAAAATTTTTGAATAAAGTATTTCTGGGTATTTAACAAATTATTTACAGAGTACAATTAATTTTTATTTTTATTAGCATTTATTTATTTCGATCTGATTTATGAAAAGAAAAAATATATTTTTTAGCATTTTAAACTGCGCGCGAATAGCAACCAATTAGATGCCGAACGCGACGCATGAGCATTTGAGTAAGTAGCTTTCGTTGTGAGCCCTCCTCAATTGGTATTTTGACTCTACTACTTGATTCCGAAGTTCTTGTTATGAAAAGTTGTCTTCAATTTGTTTATGTAATAAATTTATTATGAATACAGAATCAAAGTTTTAAGTTTACATTTGATTCTATGACATATTCTATTCTCAAAATCTGATGATCTGAAATATTAATTGGAAACAAAAGCAGTTGATAAATTTCATCACATAATAATAGTTGACTCATCTAATTATAAGTATACTAATTTTGCCTGAAAGAATTTAAGTCATTATTAAATTATTTAAGGTTAGGTTTCAATTAGCCGCACAGGGTAATTACTTACTTTCATTTTTCTCTCACAGGTTTCGAGGTATACTGGATAGTGCTCGGTATCTCCGAAGACGTAGCTTACTCCTCTAAGGTATTTTCAATATTTTATACAATATTATAAACGAGTAATATATTAATTTCACTGCACTACCAGAAAACAACAATCGGTACTAGTTTTGCGAGCGCATGGAGATGGCGTTTCAGTTGGAAATCGGTCTGGCAAATCCGGGCCGAAGTATGGGCCTCACAGTTCTACCGATCAGGGCCAGATCGGTATTACGTTTGAAATCGGTCGATTTCTGCACGGGGTGCCACGGGGCTGATTCCGACTAAGATTGTGGGTGTGCTAAGAATAACCGCAATAATAAAAGTATATGATGAGATGTACTTACCTCGAATATGGTTAAAAATGTTTTGAATCAGGATAATTAAATAGAGCAGGTTAAACATAATATAATACGTTCACTGAACTGCTATAACTACATCAAACCTTCAAATGGACTT
>NC_046666.1:36580467-36585793 GCF_010883055.1 Belonocnema kinseyi | reverse complement strand
ACCGTTCTCGTCCTACTCTCCTGAGAAACTGTGAGAGCCAGCAGTTCTAGGAAGGCTAAGAACGGGGGGACTGAAAGCGAGAGTTTGGTTTATTTTCCTGTTCGTGTTACGTCACGTCATAACTGCGAGAAGACGTTGTAGATTCTCGATTCTCTCCTCTCTAGAGGAATAAACGTTAGCTCCAATATCGTCTTATTTTAAACAGCTAACACCTTGCAACCTTGGTGAGCCTACTAGGATTTGTTTCAAGATGATTTTTTCAAATAATCCATATTAATTAATTAATTTTAGTTTTAATTCGATAAGGACTTCTTTTACAACTATATGCATTCTTTCTATTAGCCTTGGGCTTAATTTGAGGCAAAAATAAAAAGAAGGCCAACCGAACTTTCAGACCTTTTTTCTGTGAATTTGAGTTAGTAATTTGGTGTTGCAATTAATCAGGGATTGGTTGATTGTTGACTGGATTGAGTATATCACCCTTTTTATGGATCATTTTTACTAGTATACGAAACCAACCATCCGGCATTTTTTCTTGATCTAGAAGTTTACTGAAATGTTTCATCAGTTATTCTAGCCAATTATCTGGCAAATTAAAAAAAATGCTTGTGCTGTTAGAGGTGAGCCAAGTTCTAGCTTAGTATCATTATTGATAAACAGATATATTTCTCGTTCAAATCATATACGAAACTACGAACATTGCCGACGTTTCGTGAGCATTGCAGTTCACTTCTTCAGGGGGGTTTTATGATTTCAATTACTTTTCTATGTTTTCTTGGAAAGATATTATGTGTTTTTACGATAACGGTTGTTTTTTCAAATAAAATTTTATATCCCATTTAGATATAATGCTCAGCTAGTGCTGATTGCGCGAAATGTTTTAGCCTGACTTTACTATCATGTTCCTTTATACGTTGGCTCACTAGGATGGCTCAAAAACTCTTTTTCTTTACATGGCAACGATGTCCCTCATGTTATTCCAAATCCTACAAATAAAATTCCGTATTTTTTTCTTTTTATTTTTTTTATTTTAACAGATACCTGTTTTGACTTGAAGTTTCCTATATGAAATGCATTGGGGAAAATCTCTTTTTTGAGTCTTTGGAATAACTTTTAAAGGTATAAAAAATGTGACGAGAAAGTATAGGGCCTTGTAGAGAATTATCCCATAAAGAATTGCATGCATTAGACATACGGGTTTGACACCCCTAACACACCCCCACGAGTACCTGAACACTACACTTAAAACAAAAAATGTCAATTCCTCATGAAATTCACATTTTGAGCACTGCATTCTGGTCTTTTCCTGCTTAAAATCATTATTTATTAGTCTAGTGGAACATATTTGATCATTGGTAAATTAGTTTTTAATTATTTAAGCAAAGGGAATTTGTTTAAATATTTTTGTCTGAAAATTGGTTGTTTTTACCCCTTGAAGTTGTTACTATTAGTCTATTGGAATGTTTAATAACATTAGTTAATTCATTTTTAATTGTTTAAACAGACAGAAATTGTTTCAAAAATATTTTGAAACAATTTCTGTTTTGTTGAGTTTTTTTCAAAATTTCGCTTTTTTCTTTAAAAGTTATTAATATTGGTCTGGTGGAATATTTATTAACATTAGTTCATTAATTTTCAATTTATTAAACAAATTAAATTTGATTAAATAATTTCGTTTCGAATTTTATTTTAAATAAAAATTATTACTGCGACTCTAGTGGAATATTTCTCAATATTGATTCATTGATTTTTATTTATGAATACAAATTTAATTTTTTTTTAAAACCTCGCTTCTTTTTGGTGAAAATTCGTCGAACTGGTATTTTGTTATCGTTAATGACATACACTTTATTTAAAAGTATTTTCTAAATGTGTAAGCAATAAATTATTATTATTTGAAAATAAACAATAATTTATTGTTTTAAAATTTTAAAAATATTTTAAAATAAATTTATGTCACTTAATGAAAATAAACTGCCAGTTCTAAGAATTTTGAAAAACACAAACATTTTTTACACAAATGGGATTTGCTTAAATAATAAAAAATTATTCAACCAACTTTGTTCAATATTCCACTAGACCAATAGTAATAATTTTTATTTGAAAAAAAAATTCAAAAAGTAAAATAATCGAAGAATTTTAATAAATATTACACTGAAGAAATATTAATAATTTGCAATAGAACGAAACTATATATTATCAAATTCCATTTGTTTAGAAAATTCAAAATTAATTAACTACTGTTAATGAATATTCTACTAGAGCAACAGTAATAATTTTTAAGGGAAAGAAACGAATATTAGAGAAAAAAATTATTGAAACAAATTCTATTTGTTTAGACAATAAAAAATAATAAAAAAATGTAAATAAATATCCTACTAGACTAGTGGTAATAATTTTGAGGGAAAAAGGTAATTTTAAAAAACAAATTATTTAACCAAATTCCATTTGTTAAAATAATTGAAAAATGATTAACCAATGATAATAAATATTCCACTAGAGCAATATTAATAATTTTGAGTAAAAAAAGACGAGAATACAGTATTCAAAGAGTCCATTTCATGAAGAATTGACATTTTTGGTTTAAAGGGTAGTTTTAAGGTACTTGCAGGGGTGTGTTAGGGGTGTCAGACACATATGTATAATGTATGACATTCTTCGTTGGGTAATTCTCTACAGGCCCCTATATTTTCCCGTCACATTTTTTCAAATCCTAAAAAATTATTCTAAGAACTCAAAAAAGTGATTTTTCTCCATGGGAAACTTTAAGTCAAAACCGGCACCTGTTGAAATTTGAGATAATATAAAAAATAAATACAAAATTATGGAATTTCTTATTTCGGATTTAGAATAAATTGGGGGAGTGATTGCTGCCTTCTAGCATGCAAAAAAATGTTGCCATGCGGTTGTCGAATTTTCACAGGTTGTTTAAATATAGTTTGGATATTGAATTTGTTGAGAATTGTTCCTTTTTGTTCTGTGACACCTTGACAAGGGAATTTATGACCGATTGTTTTTGAGATGGTTAATGGTGGAAAGAAGCATGTGGGTATCTGTTTGCATGAGTGGGTTTTCTGTAAACTTTATGTCATAATGTGTTAGCAGATTTTTTAAAAATTATGACGTCCAAGAAAGTCAATTTTCCGAGTTGTTCAATTTCCCTTGTGAAATGGATATTAAGATGTAATCGATTGATAAAATCGAAAAACTTATTTAGTTCAACTGGACCATGTCTCCAAATGACAAAAGTGTCATCAACGTAATGAAGCCAAAATTCCGGTTCAAGTTTGGATTGGTTGAAAATTGTAGTTACTATATGTTCCATAAAGATGTTGGCTATCACATGTGAGACTAGGGATCCCATTGCTGCTCATGAGGTTTGCTTGTAGAAGTGGTTGTTGAAAGTATTATGGCTTATTATTAGATTTAATGCTTTAATGATGATTAATTTTGATAAAAAGAGAAGATAATACGAAGAAAATAAGAAGAGAAGACGCATCATCGTGAGAACATTAAATCTATTATTAAAGAACTCTGCAAGGAGAGTATTCTGGCTAAAACCAACACCGTTAGTAAGCTCAGGACTTCTAAAGGTAAACTACTAACACTCTTAGCTTTTTAAACGGCACAGGGACAACAAAGTCGTCTAAAAATTCTTACAATTGAAAAATAATTTCAGAACATTTAAATCCAAATCAATTATGAATAATGCAGGTTTGCTTTCTTGAAAGAAAAAATACAACACACTGAATTTGTTTTGTCCACTACTTGCAAAAAATATTAGAACTTCAATTTCTCCTATCTAACACGCTCAGATTTAAAATTTGGTCTACATTAAACCGCATATCTTTTGATACATCCCAACGGATTAAAGATCTTTCTACTTAAAAACCAAAAATGAAACTTGACAAATTACTTCCAGTAAGGCAAACAAGACTAACTGATACAGTAAAAAATACAATGTCTTAATAATACTTACTTCTCTTTCAATAACCAATTCTACGAAAAAACCACAGGGGTAGGAATGGGATCCCCAGTCTCACCCTTAATAGCGAAATTTTCATGGAACATCTAGAAACTAAAATCTTCAACCAATCTAAGCTTAAACCATAATTTTGGTTCCGTCACATTGATGACACTTTTGACATTCGGCGACATGGACTAGAACTAAATAAGTTTTTCGATTTCATCAATAGATTACATCCTAATATGCAGTTCACCATGGAAATTGAAAAAAAAAACGGAAAATTGCCTTTCTTGGACGTATTAGTTTAAAAGAGATATGATTACACATTAAGACATCAAGTTTGCAGAAAATCTACCCATCTAAACAGATAAACAAATCCAAATACAGAAGGATTAGACAAACAAATTGATAAGGTAATAAAAAAATACACTCAAAACAACAAGTCAACACAACTTACATAAGAAAGAGAGAGTGCGAGAAACGAGCATTATCCTACCCTACATCCAAGGTGTCACAGAACAAGTAGGAAAAATTCTCAGCAAACCCAATATCCAAACCATATATAAACCACCTGCGAATATAGGGCAACCGCTAAATAACCCCAAAGACATGAAAGCATCCCTTAGTCATCCGGGAGTATATAAAATCCATTGTTCTTGTGACAAAGTCTATACTGGAAATAATGGGAGAGAGGTGTGCTAACGTATAAAAGAACATGAGAATAAAGTCAGCACTAGCTGATCATTATATCAAAACGAGGCATAAAATTATATATGGCAAAACAACTATCATCGTAAAAGCACACAATACCTTTCCAAGGAAACATAGAGAAGCAATCGAAATCTTAAAACACACTAATAACATCGATGGAGATAATGGATATAATACCAATCCCATTTGGCTTTCCGTCCTCCCAGATTAAAAAAAATACTTGATTGGCCAATTAGGTTCGACCAGTCCCCACAATGGGGCGCTCTGGCCAATCAAAGGCATCGTAGAGAGTATAGATAAGAACAACATAACCTGATACCTCAATTTAAGGTTAACCCTGCAGAAGTGAACTACGATGTTCACAAACCGTCGGCAAAATTCTATGTTTTTTGTGACTTTCGCTAAGATACTCGAAAGAGAACAAATCAAATTTCAAATAATAAGATACTTGGTGTATAAAGTAGAAAGAATTTGCCCAGAAAAGAAAAAGCAATTACCTAATACTTCATAAAAAAATTCAATATAATGTTCTTGGAGGAGAGAAGCTTAATCTTTTTTTTTAATTCAACCAAAACGAAATAATAAAATACTGCTAAGTAAAATAGATTGCAGTATTTTTGAATAGACTGCAATTTAGAGTGCTTCATT
>NC_046666.1:36531669-36580457 GCF_010883055.1 Belonocnema kinseyi | reverse complement strand
TTTTTTTGTTGTCTTTTCTTATTGCGAAATATTTCAAGAATACACTCACAAAATTTTAAGTCGATCTGAGCAAAACACTCGAAGTTATTGTCTAGTTAGTCTCCTGTGTTCTAACACTACAGCTCTGCCAGCTGCATGCTTCTAAAACTTTAAATGCGTTTTTCTCAAAACTACTTTTTCAAAGTCCGTGTTCACTGCCATTTCAAAAGTACTTTATCGATTCAATTCAAACTTGGTACACATGTTCTATAAATAAAAAACCTCCTACCAAAGTTTAGTTATAAAATTTTTTTACATTGTGTTTTCCACTCCCAAAATGGTGCAATTTTTGTGGAAAATAGCAGATAACACTTTAGATGACCACAAAATATTTTTAAATACAAAAAAAATAATCAGAGAACGTTGGGAAGAGGATTTCATGATACATTGACAAAATTTAAATGGACAATCTCTGCCACCGGCTTGTTTTTAAATATTTTTTAATGAAAAAATTACTGAATATTTCCAAAAGTATACTTAATAATGTGAAAAAAGTTTGAATACATTTGCTCAATCCATACTCTTAACAAAAATTCGCAAAAAGAGTGTTTTTTTACGCTGAAACCTTTAACCCCTCCCCCCCCTCAAGAGTCCAGATCACAACGGCCATTTTATATCACCGAAAAAACCCTACACTCTTAATAGATGCTTCCTCATGAGTGATATGAATTTAGTTTAATTTACGAAAATATACCGAAAATTATCCGATATTTGTATTTTGAATTTTTCATCATAAAGATGTATCGTATGAGTAAATTTGTCACGTCATTCTCCTATATTACACCAGCAAGCAATTTTGCACCACTCGTCTTGCATCGCAAGCTGTATTTGAGTTTAATATTCATTCGGGATTTCCAAAACACACTCTTGACTTACTCAATACACAGATCGTAACTCTAAGCAAATATTATTTTTGATTACAAGATTCAAATTTGCCATTTTTTCTCATAATCAAATTCTTTAACCCAAATTTCTATGCTAAAGACAAATATTCCTTAAGTATTTTTAATACTTTTATATTTAGGGCTAATTTTTTATCAAACAATAAAAGGTTGTGATGAAAAATGTAATTTTGGCTATCCATAATCTTTCTCCTCGTGTAAATGGTTCTCTTGATGAGAAAATAGTAAAATGTAGGATGAGTTTTTAAAAGTTTTGAAATGGGGACACTTAATTTGACAATAACTGTCAAATCGGAAATGGTAGGTTATTTATTGCCACTTGAACCTCCGTTCGGCAAGCTTAAGCCATAAAACCTAGCCACAGGATGTCCACAAAGCCGATGAAATGGTATTTCTTTCATTATTGTTTTCTATTTATTTTTAATAAACGATCGAAAAATAGTACTTTAAAACATCGATATTGCAGAAAAGCATTTTCTCCTGTGATGAAAAGAAAACACCTGACAGTTTTCCTTTCATAAATTCAAGTTTAGTTACATTTCAGTCCCTCCAACCAAATGTATTTTAGGTTATACATATTTTCCAAGAAAAGAGAAAAATAATAAATAAAAATTGTTTTCATGACAATCACCTGAAGCAGGGCCTACAATTTTCCACACATTTTACTACAAAAGTTCCACACTTACAAAAAGAACCTGAATCTTTAATAAGGAAAAATAATTTTCTAACAAAAAATTATATAAAAAAAATACATAAATTTTCAACCAAATATTTGAATTTTTAACTAAAATAGATTATTTTTCACCAAAAAACCGACTAGTTAAATTTGTAGTTAAGAAACCTAATTAATTTAAAAAAACAGTTTTCAGCAAAATAATAATCTCCTTAACGAAAATAGATTAATTTTAATCAAACGCTTGCATTTCCAACCAAAAATATTGCATTCTTACCAAAAGAGATACATTTTTAAATAAAAAAGACAAATAACAAAAAATATAAATTTTCTGCCAAAACTTAAACCGGTTAAATTTGAAGTTGAAAAGATGATTTTTCAACTAAAAATCGAGTAGTTATATTTTTAGTTAAAGGATATAAGTATTTGAACAAGAAAATAAAAATTTTTCGGAAATAGTGAGCTTCTCCACCAAAATTTACTCATTTTAATCAAACAGTTGCATTTTCAACGAAAAATATCACATACCTACCAAAAAAGATGAATTTTTAAATAAAAAAGACGAATAACTAAAATACTTCAATTTTAAATGGACACTCTACATGCAAAATTTTTCATTTGAAAAAGTTAATTTCGAGCCAATCGAAAAATTAATTTTCAACCGAATATTTATATTTTTCGACAAAGTAATATTTTAAACCAATAAAATGTATGTTTAATAAAGTAATTAAACTTTCCACCAAGTAGATAATTTTCAACCAAAAAATTAAATTCTGTATAAAAAATGTAATAGTAGATGTTTCAAACCAATAGTAGTAACAATTGAAATTATTAAACAATGAGCAGAATGAAAAAGAAAGCATTTGAAATATAATGATCACATTTTTAACTGAAGATAAATTTTAAAGTAATTTGATCAATCTTTAAGTACAAAATGAATTTTAAACAAAGCACTTTAAATTTAAACGAAGTAGTTAACTTTTTTATTCAAAAGTATCAATTTTTAAATAAAAATAAAATAGTTAAATTTTTGGCCAAGAAAATCATTTTTCTATCAGATAAAGAAGAATTTTTTTATAAAATGTTCAACAGCAGAGATGAATTTTTAACTAAAATGATGAATTATGAAACAAAAAAAAAATGGATTGTTAACGAAGGCGTTAAACTTTTAACCAATTAGTTAAATTTTTAACTAAAACAGATAAATTTGGAACTAAAAATGAAATAGTTGAAATTTCAATGAAAAAATGATGTATCAATAAAAAGTGTAATAGTTGATATTTTTATTTAGAAAATTATTTATTTTAAAACAAAAACAGAATGATTTTTAACCAAACAATTGAATTTGGAACAAAAAAAGATTAAATTTCTAACGAAAGAGTTGAATGTTTATACGAAAATAATTTTCCACACCACATGAAAACAAAATTTCAACCCAATTGTTAAATTTTTTGCAAAAAAGTGTAATTTTCAAAGAAAAAGAGAAATTTTCAATAAAAAAGTTGAATTTTCATTCAAGAAAGTTTTTTCAATCAAGTAGGAACGAAAACTTTAAACAATTTGTTGAATTTTCTTCAAACCAGTTGAATTTTTAACCAAAAATTAGGAATTTTCGCTAAAATTGTTGAATTTTTATCAAAATAATTAAATTAACCATACAGTTGTATATTTAAACAAAAATATGAAATTTCAAGAAATAAAATAAATTTCATCCAATTACTTTAATTAAAAACTAAGAAGTTAATTTAATACCATATAATATAATTATGTACCAAATAGTTGAATTTTCAAGAAAAGAAAAGAGTTTTCAACGAAAAAAGATTACTTTTAGACAGAATTATTGAATTTTCCTTAAAATAATTAAAATTTTACAAAAAAATAAAATCTTAAACCAACAAAATTCTCTATACGAAATAAAATACGAGTAGTAGAATATTCAACCAAGAAAGGTGAGTGTTGAAATATTTTTTAATTTTCGTGAGAATAATTAAATCTTTAACCCAATAATTAAATCTTTAAAAGTGTAATGGTAGACCATAAAAACAAATAAACTTACCTTATAGAAAAAGTTGATTAAAAAAAATGGATTTTCAACCATAAAAAGGGACCTTCTCCTAAAAGGATTAAATTTTCATCAAAGTAAATAGATTTTCAACAAAATAATAGATTCTATAACTAAAGAAATATAAATTCTCTACCAAAAATATATTAGGAGAATATTGAACAAAAAAACGTGATTTTTTAAAAAATGTTTTTAATTTTCACAGAAATAATTAAAGTAAATTTATTTTTAATTCCGGAAAATCGACTAGGATTTATTAATGTTTAAACTTGTTTATTAATTTGAAAAAAACATTTGTTCTAGTTAATTTTTAATTTATTTTTAAATTTTAATTAAATTCGATCATTTTAACTTTAAAGTTAGTTTTATGAAACAAAGATTACGAAGATCATCTTAATTACATCATATATCTAAAGCGAACGTCGTTTTCAGCGGAATCGTCTCCTTTGCACAGATTTGTTTCATCCTCCTGATTTTATGCGAGCATTTTACTTTTACGATTCGAGGACACTTTTTACGCCACTCTGATTAAAGCTTTTATTCTACTGTGATATTCTAAAAATATAAATTAGATATCTAGGTTAATTCATTATTATATTTTCATATAACAATTACCTAATATAATTCACTATTTGTAATTACTTTATAAATATTTTTTACAAAAGTTTCGACGCTTGTGGAATTATCCGGCACCGTACTTTCAATATTTGTTAACATTTTAAAGTTTTGAAAATGTGAAAATAACGAGGGCTTACAATTTTCATTTTTTGGTAAGTAATTTAATTTACAGAACTTATTAAACAATTTGATCAGTAGGGTTTAAAAATTAAATTAACAAAGGGGGAGGGTCGGTAAGGCCGGTTTTTGGCTTAATTTATTTTTGGACCAAAAATCTGAAAAAATCATGGTAGTATCTTATAAGTATCCCGAGTCGATTGCACGCTAAACGGACTACCCTCCACCCCCCAGCCTCTCCTACAAATATAGGAAACAACACTACCCACCAACTGTATTTTCGAGAGATTTGACACTCTTAAGCATGTATTCTGAGGTTAGCTCGGGTTTACTATGGTTTTCGGGGTCGCCGAATACAAATCTGGCGTCCTTTGACTTTTATCGCGTCAGGTTCAAGGTCATTGGAAGGTCAAATCGAGAGAAAACGGTAAAAAAATCCAAAAAAATACGTTGTAGGTTTTTGGAGTCGCTAATTACAAATCTGGCATCCGTTGAACTCTATCGCTTCAGGTTCAAGGTCATTTGAAGGTCATTTGAAGGTCAAATCGAGAAACACGGTAAAAAAATTTAAAAAAAATATGTTATAGGTTTTTGGGGTCGCTGACGCGATAAAAGTTAAAGGACGCCAGATTTGTATTCGGCGACCCCGAAAGCCATAGTAAACCCGAGCTGACCTCAGAATACATGTTTAAGAGTGTCAAATCTCTCGAAGATACAGTTGGTGGGTAGTGGTGTTTCCTATATTTGTAGGGGTGGCTGGGGGGTAGAGGGTAGTCCGTTTAGCGTGCAATCGACTCGGGATACTTATAAGATACTACCATGATTTTTTCAGATTTTTGGGTCCAAAAATAAATTAGGCCAAAAACCGGCCTTACCGACCCTCCCCCTTTCTTCAAATTGTTAAGCAGGATCGTACGATCAAAAAGTAAGAAATGATGTGCAATTTTGATTTGGAGAAGCAATAATTATCCTCACGGGTAATTTGTTGTTTAAAAAAATAATTATTTCAATTTGAATAATGCAAAATGGTACATTTCTTGCCTGCTGCAAAAGTTAAACTTTTTATTGATATTCGTCAATAAAGTTCCTTTTTCTCATGACAAATACAAATTTTAATTCTGCTGAATATATCTGGCTTTGGTTAAATGATAAAATTTTAGTTGCATAAGTTAAGTTTTTGTCAGTTTTATTATGCGTCCAAATGTAACATTCTTAATCACTGCCCTTCAACTGAAACTAAAATTATAATTATGTGTGTGAGTTTGCAAAATTCTTTCATTCAATTTTGTTTAAATTGCCCAATCGCAATTGAGGAAAAGTGAAAAAAATACTCTTGAGATTTTCGTCAGACGCCTATTTTTTTAGAAAAGGATTAATAACCGCGATAAATTTTTTAAAATATTTATAATTGTTAATTAGATTTGAATTTGTTATATTTAGGTGTTTCATTCATAAAGTGTCAGCTTTTTCTTTTTCAACATTTACGGCCTTGTTTTCTTGCAAAAATCTGCATTTCAGCCTAATGGATGTTCCAAAGGATCGCCATTTATGAAATGATGCTTTGATGAAAATGGCTGTTCTGTTATGATTACTTGGCCAATGGCCAAAATTATTCCATAGCGCAGAATTTGTTAAAAATAAAATACGTTGTTTTTTTTGAAAAAAGTAGGCGAAATATTGTATACATTATTCTAAATTCTATGTATAAAGTAACATTTTTTAAAAATGCTACAGCTCTTATTTTAATTTAGATATTTAAATTTTCTTTGTGGATTCTAAATATGTTCACAGTTCTCCTTCAGTACGCAGAAAAATTTGGAAGTTATTAAATTTAACATTATAGAGACAATTAGTTCAAAAATATAAAAAGTTAATTTTCTAAATTTTTGGTTAGAATTGTTCTTCTATAGGGAAGACTTCCAGTGAGTTCTATGTGGGCTAAACAATTTTTAGCTAGTATAACTTTTTTCATAAAATTGGATTATTACATTTTTCTGGGAAATAATTAAAGTTACAAAGAAATATTAATCTGAGAGTTCGCAAGCCTTAAAATATTCTAAAAAAAATAACTTTTGCCTTTTTGATTCGTTGCATCGCTTATGAGAAGAATTATATTTTTGGGGAAATAAAATCTTCAGGCCTAAAAACTGGGTTAGCCCGCATCAAACAGACAGTAGTAAACCTTTCTCATGGTAGCAGAAACTGTAAAAACAAATAGGGAAAAAGTGGGCTTTTCTTAAAATCGTTTTTCTTTTTTTTCTTCGAAATTTAAAAACGTGAAAAAAACCATTTCTGAGAAACTGATCTTTTTGGTTTTGCGCAGTATTTTCAAAAGATTTCTGGTTATATAAGAAATAATTTTGTATTTTAAAGAATATAATATTCAAATTTTTTCTACAAGCGATGTAAAATATCACAAAAATGCAAAATGTAATTTTAGTAGAAATTTTTTAGATGTCAAAACTTGTGTACAATTCGTTCTTTCCGAAAATTAACAGAATTAAAAGAATTTAAAGAAATCAAAGAATTAATAGAATTACAGGAATTCAGGAAACTGATTTTGTTTAATTGGAAGAACCCTAGGTATTTATGGAATTCAAGGAATTCAAAGGATTCAAGATATCTAAAGAATTTACAGATTTCAAGGAATAAATAAAAATCGAATTTAACTCAAGGTCAACTTATGAGAATATAAAGGATTTAGTAGAGTTGCGAAGTCAAAGTTTAAACAAAAGAGTTTTTACAGTTCAAAAAAATTCATTATCAATTCGGAGGTTTTTAAGAGAATTGTAAAGAATTTAAAAGAATTTAAAGGTATCCATTATTTTAAAATAAACAAAAAAAAATCAAAACATTCAAGGAATTCGGAGAATTGACAGATATTCAGGATTTGAAAAGATTCAAGAAATTCTAAGAATTTTAAAATATCAAGAAATTAAACAGATTCAACGTTAATTCAAGGTTAATTCAAGAGAATTCAATGAATTGATGAAACTAATATAATTTGAGGAATTCACAAGAAGGGAAAAATTCAAATAATTCACAAACTTCAAGAAATTAAAAAAATTCAACGTTAATTAAACGATGTTCAATAAATTCAATAGAGTTCAGGAGAACTTAAAGTTTATTGAGCAAATTAAAAAAAATTAAAGTATTCAAGGTTAATTCGAAATCATTCAAAAGAATTGCAGAAAATTGATTTTGAGTCTGAAAGTATTTAAAATAATTTCAAGCAATTCAAATGTTTCGATAAATACAAAATAATTAAAGAAATTGAAGAAATTTTGAAAATTGGCAGAATTAAATTAATTGAGAGAATTCAAGGAATTCAAAATAATTTAGAATAATTTAAACAATTCAAATGCTTCTATGAAGTCATTGTACTCAACTAATCTGTAAGATTCAAGAAAATGCAAAGAATTCACAAAATTTAAGAAAGTAGTAAACTCAACGTTAATTCAGGGTTAATTCAAGAACGCTAAAAGAATTCAATGCAGCTCAAGATAATTCAAGATTTATTCAAAAGATTTTTTTAAAAAATTTAAAGGAATTCAATGTCAATGCAGAAGAAAATGTATTCTGAAGTAAAAGGAAGCATTTTGATATCGAAAGTTTTAAAAAAGAATTTAAAGAATTTAAAAGAATTAAAAAAAAAAGAATTAAAAGGTTTCCATAAATACAAGAGAATTCGAACGTTTTAAAATATTTGAAGAGTTTAACGAATTAAAAGAAAACAAGTATATGAAGTACTTTAAGAATATAAAAGAATCCAAGATAATCAAAAAATTCAAGGAATTCAAGAAATTCAAAGAATTGAAGGGATACAATGAATTCCAGGAATTCAAGAAAACCATGGAATTCAAAGAATTTAAGAACTTCAATTAATTCAATGAATTGAATGAATGTAAATAATTCAATGAATTCAACAAATGCAAGGAATTTAAAGAATTTAAGAAATTCACAAAGTTCGAGGATTTTATACAAATCATAGAATTCAAGGAATTTAAGGCATTCCAAGAAATTAAAGAATTACAAGAATTCACAGAATGTAAGGATTTATGAAAATTCATAGAATTCAAGATAATTTTAATGAAATTGAAAAAATTCGAGGTATTCAAGAGAATTCAAGGAATTAAAGAATACAAGTTGAATAACAAATAATTTGAGAGAATTCAGTAAGATTTCCTTTTCTAAAAATATAATTGTACAATTTTTCACGTAAGCGATTAAAGATATCAGAACAGAACAAGAGGTATGTTTTGAAGGACTTTTGAGACACACAATCCTTTATGTTCGTATTACTTTGTACCTTCTGCTGTTTCCGTGAATAATGCCAAAATTTGATTTTATGATAAAAAATTTCCCTGATAAAAAATATTGTTCAGCTAACATAAAAATCAAAACATTCCTTTGCTATAGAAAGACAAATTCAACCAAAAAATCCCAAAATTATACGTTTGTTTTTTTCGCTAAAATCTACTTGTTATATATTTAAATAAATCGTCGGAATTATGTTAATATTAATCTTTTTAGAATAAATTTTCGTAAGGAATTCGAGGGAAGATGGCAAAACTGGCAAGAATCCGGAAAATTAGAAAATCTAAATAAGATTAAAAACTATTGACGTTTAAAAAAAATTCAAATAGATGTGAAAATCCAAATCCTCGTAACTTTGTAAAAATAAAGTTTTCCTTAATTCGAAAAAATACATGTCGTCTAATTTTCTCTAAAATACAATATCTGTTGTCCGTCAGAATTTCTGCAAATCGAATAAATTTAAATTTTCACCTAAAGGAATTTAAGGTATTAAAAAGATTTCAGGAATTCAAATAATTAAGAAATTTATTCTGAGGTTAAAAGAACTCATTGTGATATCGAAAGCATTAAAGAGAATTTTAAAGAATTGAAAAGAATTAAAAAGTATTTAAGATAATTTAAAAGAATTTAAGGGTTTCTATATTTTTAGAATAATTTAAAGATCTAAATAAATTTAAGAGTTTAAAGAATTCAAGGAATTCAAGTATTTAAAAGAATTAAAGAATTTTAAATGAATCAAAGAATTTAATGACTTAACGAATTGAAAGAACTTAAGGAATACAAAGAACTCGATAAATTAAAAAAATGTAAGCAATTTAAAGAATTCAACGAATTTAAGTAATTTAATGTATTCAATAAATTCAATGAATTCAATGAAATCCATGTATTTAAATAATTCAAGCAATTCAAAGAATGTAAGAAATTTAAAGAATTTAGGAAATTCAAAGAATTCAACTTACTCAAAGAATTTAAGGAATTCAATAAATTCAAGGTATTCAAAGAATTCAAGAGAATACAATTCTTTAAACAATATGAGCAATTAAAGTAAATCAAATACTTCACAGAATTAATTAAATTAGACTTGCTTCGATAATTTATTTATCCAGATATTTCTCTGTCGTTTTCATTAGCAAATCCTTTCCTCAACTTTGATACCTGTAGTTTTTTAAATATTATTTTAAAAAATTTTTAAACGAAACTAAAAATTTTCAACCACAACTCTCAATTTTCTTTAGCCATCGTATTTCCAATTAAACATTTAAACAAATGACTTTCTATGAATGATGCTCAGTTTCTGGTCAATTTTCACTTTCAGAATACTTTTCAGCAAACTTCCATCCTTTTTCATCGCCACTCACCTTTCCTCGAATTTGAATGAAGCTCTCGAAAGGTCACTCCAAGCACTCATACTCCTGCTCCTCCTTCTGTAAGACGATTCAGCAAACTGCCTCGCGCTGCTTCTCCTCCTAATAGAGGCCAGATTTTCTGCTTGAAAATAAACTCTCGGTGTAGATTGTGTTCTCAAAGTATTTGGTGGCGACGAAGAAGGTGTCAAAACCACGTTTGTATTCACTTCTGGAAGTGCCTCGTACTCCCATTCTCTACTTCCCATCTGAATCAACGGCTCCGAGGAAGCATTCGATCCTCGGAGACCGTCCCGAGGCTCGCGCCTTATTTCCACGATGATTTTTTCTCACCTTCAATCCGTTTGTTATAGAAATTCAACAAGATGCACTTTTCTCAGAAAAATCCAAATAACAAAATATTCTCAGTAAAAGTCCGTCAGAAAATATATTTTCTAGGAATTTTTCGCCTTTTGTAGACCTTCTTTGAAATCCTTCAGGAATCCACTCATCCGGAAACACAGAGAGCCCTAACACTTATACCGTATTTTTATTCACCAACATCTTTAAGCAATTCGAATCCAAGACCCTTAAATTAAATTTCAGACGATCCCGGCTTCTTCCTTTAAGGGAGAATCACTTGAAATGCAAAAGCGCGAATTCAATAGCGGTCGAGAGTAGAAAGAATTATTGCATACTAAAAGATTATCTGATTCGATTTAAACTTCTTCAATGGAAGCCTTTTTAATATTGAAGCAGTTTTTTCGCAATACATTCCTAAATTGAGGATAACTTTTTAATAAATCTGCCTTTATTCGGCTCACTTGTCAACAAGCCTTAAGTGTAACAACATTATTCAAGGTAACAGTAATAACCAGATCAAAAACTTCTGGGTAGATATGTAAACTTGATCTACTTGAACAACATTGGAGATAGTAGTATTTTATTTAAATTTTTAGTATATTTCAATTTAGATAATTAACTGAAACTCATTATATTTAATGGAAGGTATTTTTCCCTAATATGTAAAAATTATTTTTTAAATTATAATTTTTCGCATTCTTTTGCGGCAAGGATATTGTATCGACAAATGCAGTCCTGAGTGGGTCAGAGCCAAGGTCACGAACGAGGTAGAACAACCATCGACTAAGTGTGAATTCCATTTGCTTCACTAAAATCCCAAACTGAATTTACATCTTGCAAAATTAACAACATTTCTCACACTCATGGGACCGATTTTCCCAATTGGAACAATAAACACCACTGCTCAGTTTTTTCTTAAACTTTAAATTAATCTGTCTTATTTTCACTACTATCATAATTCCTCTAATTGTCTCTATTTTGTCACTCTGTCACATAAAATCACTTTTCAAATAATTTTCAAATAACGAAACACATTTTTTGTGGGACAAATTTATCATTTGATGGAAGGGGTTGAGACCGCATTTCCGGTGCAGAATTTCGCGAGTTTTTTCACGGAAGGATGAAAAAAAAGGACGGAGACGCGTGTCACTGATGATGAGTGCGTCAACCATGCGTCAGAGTACCAATGACGTTTCTCACGGGGGGAGGTGGCTGTGAGCTCGCCACCCCTACTGCGGTACATCGTAGCGGTTTTCTCTCGTATTCCACCCGGTATACCCCATTTTCACCCCCACGACTTTCCTCGTTTCCCCATTAAAGAATCTTCCTTCGTCAGTTTCCGGAAGCTCTCGCTCGCACCCCTGGCTTGCACACCATCGTATCATGAGACCTTAATGTGCGCACACATGCACGTGGCGCTGCCGCGCCGCGCCGTTGTCAAGGCGACTGCGCCACGGGACAGACGATAGTCCGTGGCCCTGTTCCCTAAATCCAGATGAAACTGATGGAATGGGAGGCTGAAATTGGCGAGATCCTGAAATGGTATAGGAGACCCTCTTGGAGAGTTTGTTTCTGAAAAGACAGCGGATTAGAGTCACTTTGCAGTTAGCTGTGGAGCGCTAATCAGGTCTCACACGCATCCCCGAAAGCTAACCCACGTACCTTCACTCTCGCGAGATCCACACGTTAATTTCTTTAGGAAGAAATTGAAATTGTCTCATTTCTAATTCAAAGCGTTCAAAATTAAACAGTTTTATTTTGAATTCAATCATTTTGGAACTGAATGATTTTAAATTTAAATTTCAAAAAAGAAGAGTTTCCAAAAATAAAAATGCAATACTTTCTGATTAGAATTTCTAAAAATAGATCGTTTAAAATTCAGAGGAATGAAAATTGTATTATTTCCAATCAAAAGGTTTCTAAATTAAATCATTTAAAAGTGAAAACCTTCAAATTTTTATAAATTTAAATTCGAAATGATTCAAATGTGACAATCTGAAATTGAAAACTAAATAGAGTATTTTGAAGTAAAAGCTTCTGAAATTTTATAATCTACATTTTTATTGAACTGAAAAAAATGAGTTAACATACAAATTAAATAGATAAATTTTGCTACAATCAAAAAATAAATTCACTTTTAATTTCCACGTTCAAAATGTAAAAATTTTCAATTGTAAACCCTTAAAATTGATTTGAGATGGAGAATATAAAAAAATGCAAAAATGTGTACTCTAGATACTTGAAACCTAAAAATATCCAAACTTGATCTAAAACCACTTAAATCAGTTTAGGTGAATTACCATCGCTTCGAAATTACAGTTATCGAATTTTCAATTATAAATTTTGAAATGAAACCATTTCAGTGGTATTCGTAACATTCAAACTTATGATAAAGAAAAACTAAGCATTTAACGTTTATCACGAAACGTCAGAATTCTAAAATTAAAATCATTACAAATTAAATAAATTATTCAATTTTTCAATATAAAAGTTATTTCTTTCTAACCAAGTGTGAAATGTCATACTGAAAAATATGCAACTATCAAGTCTTATATTTTGATACTGTACGACTTCGAAAAATGTTAGAAACCAAAAAGTCTTGTGCGTTTAAACTTGGAATCAAAATATTCGGAATATTTATATCTAAAATGATTAAATTTGAAACTGGCTATAATTGAATTGGTTGAATTTCGAAATATATAATCGACAAAATGAAAATTGACAATTTCTATGACATTAAATTGACTCAAAGTAATAGGATTTTTTTAAAGTTTGTGTGCAAAAAAGTTTCAATATAACAATTTTTTACAAAATTTTTTTTTAAATCTCAAATTAAATTCTAATCTGTTGAAGTTTCAAGTGTCTGAATTATACATCTTTTAGTTTTTAAAATATTTTCCGTTTAAAATTACTATTTATTTTAAACTTTTTTTCTAAAACAATTCAATTTAAAAGGTTTAGCATTGAAAATCTGACCGTTTTGAACGGAGAAAATATAGGTGAATTCATGTTTTGATTTTAGAAGAGTTTCTCTAATAATTTCTTGAATTCAAGAAACTTAAAGCATTTGGAATATTTAAAGAATTTAGAAGAATTGAAGGAATTCAAGCAACTTGTAGAATTTTAAAGAAATTCAGCTAATTCAGAATATTCTTGGATACCAGAAATCAAAAAGAGTCGAATAAATTATTTAGAGAATTAAAATAATTTCAGAAAATCGTAAAGAATGTAAGGATTTTAGGAAATTTGAAGATATTCCAACAATTAAGTTTATTGAGAGAATTTGAATAATTTTAAGGAATTTAGTTAATTTCATGGATTTTAGAGTACTTAGGTAAATTCAAGGAATCTAAGAAATTTCGAAAATTAATGTATTTAAGGGAAGACGATGAATTTAAGAGTATTTTTGGAATTCAAGAAATTTAAATAATTCAAAATATTTAAGGAATTCAAAAGATTTGAAGACATTTAGTCAACTCAAAAAACTCAAAGAACTTCAGAAATTCAGAATATATAAGGAATTCAAGGACCTTAGAATGTTCAAGGATATCAGATTATTAGGAAAATTAAAGCGATTCATTGATTAAAGATAATTTAGGTAATTCAGAAAATCAAAAATATTCTAAGAATTCGATGGCTTTATAAATATAAATAATTTCAGAAACACAGAATATTAAAAAAATGTTTGAAAATTTGAGAATTTCAGGAAATTTAAGTATTTTGGGGAATTTATAGAATTGCCGGAATTGTAGACTGCTGAGAAAATTCAAGGAATCTTAAATATTCCAAAATTTATGAAATTTAGATCATTCAAGGTAATACAAAGAATTTCAGATCATTTCTGGAATTTGAGAAATTTATAATAATTTGAATAATTTTTAAGGAATTTAGCTAATTCAAAATATTCAAGGAGACCAGAAATTAAAGAAAATCAAAGAAATTAGGGAAATTAAAAGAATCCCAGAAAATTCTAAAGAATATAAGGAATTTAGAAAATTTTAAATATTCCAAGAATTTAGTTGATTTAGAGAATTTGAAGAATTTAAGAGAATTTAAAGAATTTCAGGGAATTTAAAGAAATTCAGGGAATTTAAAAAATTCAGGGGTTTTATGATGTTTAAGTAATTCGGGGCATCTGAGGAATTCGTAAATTTAAGGTTTTTAGGGAATACAATTATTTTAAAGCGTTTGTGGAATTCAAGGAATTTAAATTATTTAGAATATTTAAGGAATTCAGATTATTCTGAATTTAAATTCAGAACATTGAAGAAATTTAGGGCACAGTAAAAGTTTTCTATAGCGCCGATTTGAGGCCTGAGTGACCACCGCAGACCCCGAGCAGAGGTGTTGATTCTCGGAAGGGCTATAGAAGGGAGGGCTATTGAAGGGTCTTACTGTATTTAGAAAAATCAAAGATTTTAAAGAAATATCGATTATTTGAGGGATTGAACATATCAATTATTTCAAGTAATTCAGCTAACTGCATAGATTTTAAAGCTTTTAAAAAATGCAGAACATTGAAATAAGTCAGGAAATTTAGAGAAATAAAATATTTCAGAAAATTCGAGCAATTTTGAGATTTTCAGAGAATTTGAGGAATTTAGAGGATTTAGAGAATTTCAGGAATTTTAGAGCGCTCAGAAAATTTCAGAAATATACGAAATTGAGAACATTTCAGGAAATCAGCGATTCCAGAATATTCAATGGTTTCAAGAAATTCAGTGAAACGAAAGATTTCGGGGAATTCAAAGAATTCAGACATATTCCGAAATTCAAAGATTCTGCTAGAGTTTCATTGCTACAAATAGAAAACTCCTAATTTTGAGAAACGCAATAAAAATGTTGTATTTTGAGTTTTTGCAACTGTGAATATTAAATTTTAAAGGCCATTTGATATTTCACAATTTTCCAGCAACTTGAATTAATAAAGACAAAAGGAATCATAACTTTAAGGACTTAAGAATTTTTTTAAATTATTTTATAACAGTTTACAAGTAATATAAGTAGTTTCAAGGCATGAAAATAAATTTTAAGTAGTACAAGTAATTTATAATCATATATATCGGGTTTTTAGTAGTACAATTAATTATAAGTCAGCCATATGCAATATAAAGTAATATATTTGATTTTAGGTCTAAAATAATAACTGTATTCAAGTAGTATAAGTTATTTTCAATCAGCCGTAAGGAATATTAACGTTTAGGACATTAAGATCATCAAATAATAGTTCAAAGGGATTCCAAGGGGTATAAGTTGTTTTATGCCAAACGCGATGAGTTTTGAGAGGTAAAATTAATTAAGAATTAAATATGAGGAGTTTTGAGTAGCTGAATTGAATATTAGTCAGCCATAGGTGATATTCAGTAATATATCTGTCATTTTAAGATATAAATATTTGAAGTCAAGTATTGTAAGAAATATTAAATTTTACGACATAAAGATCACCGAGTATTGGTTTTTAAGGGGTTTCAAGTAGTATAAGTAGTTTAAGTTCATGCTGAACAGATGAAGAGTAAAAGATCCTTTTGGAGAAGTTGTTTGTGAGAATGTCAAGGTATCTGCATGGGTTCAGAAGAAGTAAAATATAGGAAAATGGGAGAATGTAGAGCTCTAGTGGACGGAAAAACATTATACGTAAACGTCCTTGGGGAATTTAGGTAAGCTTTTGTGGGAGTTATGTATGAGCCTTAAATTTTTTTCTTCCTATTTTGAGGTGAATATATTGTATTTTGAAGATTTTAAATACTTTCATTTTTCATAGGACATTCAGATTAGCAGTATAAAGGTATATTCAAATTAAAGAATACAAAACAATTCATAGCTGGTTATTTTATTTAATTGATGCGAATTTAGAATAATTATATGAAATGTAGTAAAATTCAAGTTAAAATAAGTTTGTATTTCACTGAAAATAATATATAATTGAATCAGATAAACAAATTAAAAATTTCGGTGGTTTTTCATAGAAGAATATCGGGTTCTAAATTTCAAAAACAAGAAAATACATTATAACAATTAATGCAACGGATTTACTTGAGCAATGTTATTCTACGTTAATCTGCTGAAATTTTGAATTTTTTTATTTTAATTATTTATTACGAACATTAAAATTTTCATTTTTATTAACATTAAAATTGTCACTATTTTTCTAAATATAATTAAAAGTTAATTATCTTTAGAAATGTTTGCAGCAATTCACATTGTCTTTATTTTTAATATTCTACCCCAAACATTGTTTATAACAATAGATATTATCAATTATTAATGATCTTTGTAATTAATGTCATTCTTACATTAATGGGTACATTAATAAGAAACAGTTTGAACAAAAATAAATTTTTTACGCAAAACTAAGGAAATTATTGGTATTTTAAGAATCTCCATGAATTCGTTTTGAGATTATATTAAAGCGTAAAAAATTTTAAGATGAAAAATGTCACGGTAAGGGATATCCACTTTTAGGAAAACAAGATGCATGAATATTGTATTATAAGGAGTTTCAAGTCGTACCGGTAGTGCAAAGACAGGCATAATGCGTTTCAAGTAGTAAAAATAGCTTAAGGGTAGACAGAAGGTGCAGCAAGTAGTAAAAGAAGTTTGAAGTCAGACTTGGAGCTTCACAGGTAGCTTAAACTTATATGTAGGGGGTTTTCAGTAGCATGGTGGAATTTTGCCAGCCATTGTCGGTATCAGGAAATCTTAGTAATTTTATGTTATAAATAATTAGAGTGAATTGACGTAAGTCATTTTTCACCAGTCATATAGAATATTAACGTTCATAACGAGATAATTCTCGAATATTTCTTTATGAGTGTTTTAAGTAGTATATGAATGTTTGAGTCAGACACAGGACATTCGGCTAAGAAATACTTTGCATTTGGATATAAGGGATTTATAGTAGTAGGATCAATTTTAAGTCAGACGTAATCGATACTAAGCTCTGAGTCAGGAATAATAATTTAGAAATATCATTTAGATACACAAAAACAATATAAAAACATAACAAGATATCGGAGAAAGCAGATAGCAGAAGAGTATTTTCAAATTTGCAGTGCTACCACTATTTATTCCTTAAGACATCTTGAATTTTGTATTTCTTGATTTCAAGCTCAATAAACCCTTCAAGTGAAGAAGAATTTTTTTTCGCTCAGCTGTTACACAAGAAAAATTATACAGGGGTACATTAAAATATAGTTATATTAATACAATTAATTATAATTAATCATTAATTATAATTATAATTTTTGCATAATTTCAAAGTAATATTGATATGCAACAAAAATTCATGGTAAGATTTAGCGACAACATTGGGTATGAGTAACTTGTCAAATTTATTATATCTTCTTATACTCTGATACGAAAAATCACGATTAAAAACTTAAAAATTACCAGTAATAAAAATTAACATATTTTTGTCTGTGCTGGTCACTGCTCAAAATAAAAATATAAAAGTGGGAATCATGATTTTTCGTGTCAATTTATATAAGGAGCTAAGATTATAGTAGGGGTCTTAAGTAGTGTAATTTATTTTCAGCCAGCCTAACTCGCTGTCAAGTGGCCAATCAATAAGATTATGGGAAGTGCAAGTTCATTCTAAGAATTCTTTCCTTCTGCAAACAAATATTCGCAGAAAGAAAATTTCTTTTCATTTTCTAAAATTATTACTACTTACGAAGTTATTGAAGATTTTTAGAGATAATCAGGTCTAGCTAAACTATCTCAAAAGTTTGCATATGATTTCAGAGGATTCAAAAATATTTCAAAGGATTTTTAAGGATTCTTAGCAGATTCCACAGAATTTTTATACAATTTCACAGGATTTCAGTAATTTTTGTGTATTTTAAAGACTCTAAAGAAGGTATTTTAGTTAATTTTCTACGATTTTAGAGAATTTTATAAAACTGCAAATATTTCAAGGAATATCATCAGATTTGGTGATATTTTGCAAGATTTCAAGGGACTTTATAATGTTTTGATGAAATGCCAAAGAACTTATTTACAAAAATTCAGGGATTAGAAAGATTTGAAGAGATTTTCAAATATGTAGAGAAATTGTAATAAATATTTATAAGTTAAGAGATTTCAAATATTTAAAACATGTTAGGGTATTTCAAAGAATTTCAAAGAATTTTTAGGACCTGTTGAAAATGCTAAGGGGTTTAAAACATTTTCAAAACATTAGGAATATTTTAAAAGAATGCAAGAAAGTTTCATAAAGTTTCATTCTCGATTTTTCGAGATTTTTAAATATTTCAAGTCATTTCCAAACATTTAGGACAAGATTAAAAAGATTAAAAAATTTTTAAGACTTGAGCACATTTGATAGGGTCCAATAAATGTCATAACGTTTTTAGCCGTTTTATATTACCTTTAATTGGCGTGTAGAAAAATGTTAAGGGTACTTTATTTCTGTATCAGGTTATCGAAAAATGTAGAAAAATGCATTTTGGAGGAATATTTGTCTACTGAAACAATTTTTAAAAATTTTGTGAACTAGGGGGTCGGGGGTGGGCAAACTTATAATAAGACCAAGACATGGGAAGGAAAGTCTTAAAAAATTAGCTAAAAATATATACCGTAATTTTTTGATTGGCCCCAACGTGTTTTAAGTAGTACGGCTTGATATTCAGCAGCGGGTTTTAGTAGTGAAAGTAGTTTAAGACCAGCCCTAATCTGTTTCCAGTAGTGATGCTCATTTTAAGTTAGGTATACTATACATGATTTTAGGTAGTATCAGTCATTCTAAATCAGGCCGAAGGGATGTTAAGTAGAACGAGTATATTACATTCAGACATTATCGGTTTCGAGCAGTATTGATCATTATAAGTTAATAGAGTTTATTTGTAAACAAAAAAGTTAATTTATAATTACATTGTTGAATTATGAAGCTCTAAAACGAATTCTTTACAAAACAGTTGATGTTTCTACACAAAAATACGAATTTTTTACTAAAATAATTAAGCTTTTACAGAAAAAAAAGTAGCTTTCAAACAAATGAATGAATTTGAAACCAAAAAGATAAATTTCATAGAGAAAACGGAATGGTTACATTTTCAGTTAAAAATAAATTTTTAACCAACAAAAAATAATTTTCAAGAAAATGATTAAATTTTTAACCAAGTAAATGAGTTTTTCACTAAAATGATGTATGTTTGCAAACAAAATAGGAAGAATATTTGACAAAATAGTTGCATTTTTACCAAAAATGAAAAATTATAAACAAAATGCATGAATTTTCTACTACAAACGATAAACTAGAAGGGGGTTTCAATCGCTTAATTGAGTTAAAATCAGACCTGATGTTTTTCCAGTACTTTAGGTATTTTAAGTCATCCATATATGAATTCAGGTAACAATAATCATTCCAAGGCAGCCCGCAGGGGTGTTGAGTAGTACAATTAGATTAAAGTCAGACCTAACCTTTTTCAAGTAGTGAAGATTAATTTCAGTTGGACATAAAATTTGTCAAGTAGTATAAGTTATTTTAAGTCATCCCAACTGAGTTCCTAATTTTGTATCAGTATATCACTATCTTCGAAAACTGGTTTGAATGCATAGACAAAAATAGTTCTAAGGAAAATTGTTTCTCTCTGCCGGAAATTAATTGCTTGTTATAATCGAACAAACTGATTGTTTTGTAATATGTAACAAGGCGAATAGAAAGCGCGAGGGCAACTATGTAATCCAGTATAATTCAGATTAATTAATTTGTAATCCCGATAATTTTTAGTAATGTAGATAATATCAATTATTATATTTTTCTAAAGTAATGATGTTATTTTGTATACCAGGGAAATTAATTAATTAGGTTCTGATTTTAAATTTTGCTGATTACTGGTCGAATACTTTTCTCAAATAATAATTAATCAGATAATTTTTCACCTTTTTGGATGAAAATGTAACTGTTTGTTTGAAAATTGAGCTAAGTCTTAAGAAAAAAACTTAGTTTAAGCCTCTCCTTTTTAAAAAACAATTGAACTATTTCATTGAAAATTCCTTTTTTGATCAAAAATTCATTCTTTAACTGAAAATTAAACTATTTCGTGGGAGATTCAACTATTTGGTTGAGAGATAAACTAATTTAAGAACAAGTAAATTTTTTATTTGAATATTTATCTTTTTGGTTTAATATTAAACTATTTTCATGAAAATTCTTCTTCCATGGTTGAAGCCAGCTATTTTTCATTAAAAATTAAAATCATTTTTGGTTGAAATATTAACTAATTATTATTTCTTTCAAATTTTATTTTTTGGGGTTGAAACGTCAACTACTTGGCTTGAAGTAATTATAGTAATAATTATAGTGAAAAAGTAATTATAATAAAAAATTATAACACTCAAAGCAAATTTGTTGAAAAGATGTTTGTTTTATAGAAAAGTAGACTTTCAGACTTGAAAATTTAACAATTTGGAAAAAATTAAATTGTTTGTTTGAAAATTTGACTATTTAGTTGAAAATTAAATTGTTATATCGATATTTTTAGTAGAAAATTATACTACTTTAATTTAAAACTAGACTATTTGGTTACTAATAAATTCTTTTTCTTAAAATTATAACCATTTTATTAGAAATTCGTTTCTTTCTGATTAAAAATTAAATGTTACACCTCAAATGGTAGCTATTCCATTGTTCCATCAAAATTATTCCTTTATAAGTTTTGAAATTAAACTCGTTGGTATGAAATTCATGTATTTTGTTTTGAATTTATCTATTTAAGTGGAAAATTATTCTTTTTTGTGAAAAATTTATCAATTTTGTTAAAAATTCAACTATTTTGTCAAAAATACTTATTTTTAGTCGAACTCAACTGGTTAAAATTCGGTTCTTCTATCAGATAATTCATCGATTTCAATTTTGCTTTAAAATTAACTATTTCGTGGAAAATTCACTTTCTAAGTTCAAAATTAATTGAAATTTTTTTCTGGTTTCAATTTTAACTGTTTTAAATAACGCTCGACTTTTTATCTTGAAAATTTTACTTTTTGTTTCAAATTCTTCTATTCGGGCGGAAAATTAAACTTAGTTTTTTGAACATTTAACTATTTGTTTGAAGTAGATCCACTTTATTTAAAGAATCTGTTTTTGTTTTGAATGTAACTGTGACTAAAAATGAATATGTTTTGTTTAAAAATGTAAATATTTTATTTTTAAATGTATCTTTTAGTTGAATTCGGCTGTTTTTGATTGAAGATTACAATATTTCTTGGTACAAATGAATCAAATATTATATTTTTCATCACAAAAGCATCTTTTTTGTTCAAAAATAAAAAATTTGCTTGTAAATGGAACCGTTTGTGAAACATTTCACTTTTGATCTTAAAAATTCCACAATTTGTCTGAGCTTTTTTTCTTTTTTCATTCAAAAATCCGTTTAACTAGGAAATTTAACTCTTTTAATGAGAATTTGTCTTTTTGGTTCAAAAATTCATCGCTTTTGGTAGAAATTGCATATTTTTGGTAGAATACAATTGTTTGGTTTAAAATCATCTGTTTCACTTAAAAATTAATCTATTTTGGTAAAAAATTCGACTGTTTGGTTAAAACAGTACCTTCTCGTTCAATCGCAATTCTCGCGATTCTCGCAGTTGTTTTCGGTTAAAGGCTGTGTTTATTTATTTATTTAAATTCTGGAATTTTTTGATTTATATAATCATAAGCAATAAACCAAGTAAATAGTGTAAATTATTAGTTATTGAAAATCAAATAAATTGTATTAGTGTTAAGAAGTCTTTCGCAAAAGACATTTTTTTAATTAAGGTATATAAATATTCTTCACTTTTCTGTCACCTGATTCATGTTAAATGGTATTAAGATTAAACATCTCGTACTAATCTCACGGAATATCAAAGAGTACAAAAATGTCAATCATGAAAGCTGATTGACTAATTTGTGATATTTTTTGGATAAGAATATTCAATTGAATATTTAAGATTTATTTTGAGAATAAAGTTTTTCTTTTTTTAGAAACTGATGCAGTTAAAATGTAAGATATTTAAATGAGATTAAAATCAAATTTAAAATCCTTTTTAACGTCCAATAATCAAGTTAATGTGCAGAGTTCCTGAAAATAAAACCAAGAATCGAACGACCAAATTTAGACAACCGCTATTAAATGTTGCTATATATATATAATATATATTGAAATAGGAACATTTTATGATGGTTGTCTAACTTCGGGCGTTAGGTTTTTTGTTTTATTTCTAGGAATTCTGCACATTAGCTTCATTATTAGACCTTAAATAGTATTTTAAATTCGATTTTAAACTCATGAAAATTTCTCGAATTTTAATTTAGCTGACTTGGACTTAAGGTCATTTCTGTTTCAGGTATGTTTATAACCGGTTTGCCTTTTGACCCTTACTTAATTCTTTGGCGTCAGGGAGAGAGCATCGTGGTTTTTGTTGCTGTTCCTGTCTGGTCGAATTTTTTTTATTTAATTTGTTTTGCCTCGATAAGAGTTCTATATGAGTGTCGAAACGTTGGTTATTACTTTTTACAAATGTTTTTTTTTTATTATAGTTTGATAATAACAAAAACAAAAAAGACGAAAGAAATAAAAAAGAGAAGGAAGATGAATTGGTTGTTGCCTTCTAATTTCTCTTCCCTTTTTTATTTTTGTCAAAAGAAAAGAATTTTTTTCTTTACTCTTAAGGAACCTTTGTTTTTTTTTAGATTGCAATAGGAAAAATTTATAGTGACTGTCTAAATTTGCTCGTTAGATTCTTGGTTTTCTTTTCAGGAATTCTGCATATTAACTCATGTAGTTAAATGTTTTTGAATGCCTTTCTATTATCTGTATGATGGTTTCGCCTATTTTATATTTTTTTAAATTTTACAGTCCAGCTAAAGTTTTTCCCCCTCGATAGAAAGTGTACAAGGCTACCTTAAAACGGCAGTGAATGCCAAACCTAATGGGTTAGAATGAATGGATGCCCCGGTGCCCGGCATCGATTCGAGCAGCTGGTATTTGATGTACCCTGTTCTAAAACTTGCACGCGGGCTTGCGCTTTCGAAAGAATTTACCAGCGCGGAAAGCTCAAACCCGGCAATATCACGTGCTTATCCGATATATACCGCGTGCTGAAGAGCATCTGTTTGTGACATTAATTTTGACAGGAGAGATGCTTTATTTATCCACTCTTCGTGTTGATAAGATGTCGTTTCGCTCTATTGGAAATCTACCTGAGGGAGCATTTTGACCTCGATAACAAAAGAGCCAATAAAAAAAATATATGAACAATTTAACATCTGAATACTTTTTTATTGATATTGTCACTCTTAAAAATAGTACACTAAATATTTTTATGATTGCGGAGAAAAAATTACCGAAGCTTTTTTATTTCATAAATCGTTAAATGGGGTATGTGAACAACTCGAAACCAAGTTTCCGGATTTTGGATTTGATTTTCTGTGAAAGCACACATTGAGAAAAAATACATTTTTGGTTCAAAATAACGTATAGCCCACAACTATTGACCCATTTGTACAAAAAAAAGAATCAAAAAAGCGAATAAGATTTCTAGGACATTTTTTGAGCCTGATCTTTTAATTAGGCTTTTAAGTGTTTCATAAAGAAACAAATATGACGAAAAAACGGTTATTTTTTCTATTTGACGTTCCCGGTGCTTGCTTATATCATGAAAATGTTTTAAATTGCCTAAGTTCCGTGAAGTAACATTAGCTAAAGATATTCCAATATTATATAATAAAAAAAATTATAAACAAATTATTTT
This sequence comes from Belonocnema kinseyi, assembly GCF_010883055.1. NCBI lineage: Eukaryota > Metazoa > Arthropoda > Insecta > Hymenoptera > Cynipidae > Belonocnema > Belonocnema kinseyi. The sequence goes on along the minus strand of NC_046666.1, from coordinate 36,556,289 downwards.
TTGAACGAACTTTTTTTTACGATTTTCTATAATTTTACATTTTTTAGGTTATATTGCCAGAAATTAGAAAAAAAATTAAATGATGAAGAAATTTCTTCTTGAGATTGTTATTGTTAATATTATAAAGAAATTTAATAAACAAATGCATGATTCAGCCATTCCTCGACGGAAAAATACGTTTTTATCGGCGTAATTTTTTTTAATTAGAAAATTTATGATAATTTTAGAAAAATTCATAATTTGTTGATTAATCTTATGATTTTTTCAAACAAATTTATTCAAAAAGGCAATATGTGGGCATTTGTCAATAGAAAAATTTGATTTTTTTTTAATGTCCGTTCAATCAGTTGGAAACTTTATGACAATTTCAGTAAAATTCATAAATAGGAGATAAATTTTATGATTTTTGCAAACAAATTTAATAAGCGAAAAAATAGACATGGCATTTGTCAAAAGAAAAATTATTTTTTTTCAAGGACAACTTTTTTAAATTAGAAAATTCATGATAATTTCAGAAAAAATGCATAATTTATTTATCAGTTTGATGATAATTTAAACAATTTTAATAAACACATGCATTATTGGAGCATCTGTCGAGGCAAAAATTTGTTTACTTCACTCTTTTTAACTTAGAAATTTATAATAATATCATTAACAATTATACCTATTTGATCAATTCTATGATTTTCTAAAGAAATTTAATAAGCATATGTATTATTTTGGCATTTGTCGATGAAAAAGGTTTTTTTTTTCAATCTCACTCATTTTAGTTTAAATTTCTGATTGTTTTCATTCTTTTACTGAGGCTGCAGCTTCAGGCTAATTTATTTTTCATTACATTTTTTTAACATCAAATTTTTTAACCAATCATGAATTTTGCTGAAGTTATCATGAATTTCCTCATTAAGAATATTGACATAAAAAAAAAATTTTTACATCGACAGATGCTCTAATAATACATTTTTAAATTAAAATTGTTTTAAAAAGTCATAAAATTGATCAATAAATCATGCATTTTTTCTAAAATTATCATGGAGTTCCTAACTAAAAAAGTTTTCCTAAAAAAAAACTAATTTTGTTCGACAAATGCCTTATCTATGCATTTTTGTTTATTAAATTTATCAAATATTTATGAATGCTGCTAAAATTTTCATGAAGTTTCAACTGAAAGAACTTACAGTGAAAAAAATATTTTTTTTTGCCGACAAATGCCCCAATAATACATTTTTTTATTAAATTTTTTTTTAAACATAAAATTAATCAACAAATTATGAAGTTTTCTACAATTAGCATTAGGTTCCTAATTTAAAAAAAATTATATTGAATCGAAAAACAATTTTTCTTTAAGAAAAGTCTGAACAATGCATTTGTTTATAAGATATTATTCCTGCTCTACAACTTTTTAACTAACGTGAAGGTAAAAAAAATCTTTTACTCGTTGAAAAATGTCAAAAACTGATTTTCGAAAAAACTTGGCGCCCTCTATTCTGTGCATTTGTGGTTGCAGCACAGCGATTGCATGAGATAAATTATAGATAATACTATCCTCTATATTTTGTTTTAACATTTTTTCTCGGTGACATGCTGTTCTCACGGAATATCAAATGCAAAAATATTTTGAGTTTTATCATATAGCAGTAACTATTTGTGAGATTAAAATAGTTGCGGGTATTTTTTCATAAAAAAGACAAATTTACTATAATTTTAAAGAATATAACCTAATATTAGAAATTCAAAGCGCCGTATCTGAAAAACGGTGCATCCCAAGAAAAAATTCTTATTATTATTTTTAAAGATTTTCTCTATGATCTGCTATTCTCTCGGAAAATCAAATCCAAACATTTTTTGAGTTTTTTTTTGTTAATCGCTAAGGGGGTGGTCCCGAAAGATTACTTTTGAGTTATTTACATGTCCCACTCACGGTTTATGAAATAAAATAGCTTCAGTCATTTTTTTCCCAAAACCAAATTTTCCATGACATATTTACTATACTGAAGAACAAAATCCTTCGAAATTTTAGAAAATTTGCTGCTCTTGAAAAAGTAAGGTTTTTTATTGATACTAGCATCATCAATATCGCTCAACAGCGAGCTTTAGGCGCATGTTAAACTTTCGTCTCAAAGAAATAATAATTTTTTCAATCAAATAAAAATTTGGGAAAAACTACTTATTTTTTACCCTAATCTTTTTCAGTATTCCGTCACTATTCAATTTCAGTGCTAGGATTTTTAATTCAATTCCTGTTCTCTCGAATTAGTTTCTGAATTTCTCTATGGTCTCAACCCCCCCCCCCCCCCCCCCCCCCCCCCCCCAACATAACAAAACATTTTTTGTATTACGTTTAAGACATAATAGACGTTTTCTGAATAAAAAATGTTTTTTTAAGATAGGTATTGCCCAGAAATAAATTTGAAAAGTATTTAGATGTAACACTATGCGCTTTTTCAAGTGTCTTTTAGTTATACAAATATTTAAAATACTCAATGTAATTACTAATTGATATTCACCAATTTGAAATTTTTTATCATTATCTTAAAGGAAAAAAAATTATACTAATAATAATACAATACAAAAATTTCAAATAACTATTTATTTGTTTAGGGTTTTTGAACACTCCAATTCGATCTGAAATTAAATTCTAAGAACAGAGAACAAGAAAATAAGTATTATTAGTTTGTTGTTAAATGTATATTTATATATTTTTTATACAATTTTCAAGAAAATTGAGAAAAGATTTTTGAATATTACAAATGTGTCAGAAAAGAACCTGGAAAATGTTAAAGATTTTATTTTTTTATGTTGTAGGAATTTACAAAATATTAGAAAAAATTCGAGTTTTTTAAAAGGTGTTTAGGATATTTGAAGGCTTAAAAGGAATGCAAAGATATTTTCTGAAATTTTTCTGAATTTTAAAATATTTCTAATCTATTTGAAACGTCTTAAATTTCTAAAAATATTTTTAACGGGCTCGAAGTTGTCTAAAAAATTTGAAAAATCGTTTAAAATGTGAAAGAAGTGACTTATAATCTTTTAATTTCCACCAGAAATTACAAAAAAAATTTGTTTATTCTCTTAAAAGCTTTTCAAATTCTTTTAAAGCTGCTAACGTTTATTTTCGAAATCTTTGAAAGTCTGTATTACTAAAAAAAAATATATTTAAAATTCTATTTGAATCTCTGCAATTCTTTCAAAAATTCCTTGAATTTACTCGATTTGATTAATAATATCTTATTTTAATAAATTGAAAACAAAATTCTTCAAGATTTTCTACATTATGTTTTAAAATTTTAAGAAATCGTTTTATATATTTATAAACTTTTTTTAATATTCTCTTATGGTTCATTTTTAAAAATTAAAAATCATTTAAAATTTAAACGCGAATCTTACGAAAAATATATAGTTTTTAATCTTCCCAGACCCTGTCAATCTTCTTATCTTTAAAACTATTCAAATTATTCCTGAAGCTTTTTAAACTCCGCAAAATTAAAAAAGTTTCCTTTACATCTTTCAAATTATTTCTCGGAAATTTTTGAAATCTTTTGAAATAATATTTAAAAATTAATTTTTCAAAATAAAAAACTATTTTCATTATTTCCAGGAATACATAATACATAATTTTTTGATTTTCATGAAACCCTAAAAAAGTCTTTAAAACTATTAACAAGTTTTAATTGTTTTTGAATTGTTTCAACACTTCTGAATATATCTTAAACTTGCCTTATTTTTTCTAAAATGATGTGATATGGCAATAAGCCAAATATTGATTTAAAATCTTTTACATTCTCTTTAAAAATTGGAAGAAATAATTTTTACAAATTTGCAATTTTGGTGATTTTCTCTTATAATTCATTACAAAGCTATGACTGAAAATTTTTCTATGAATGCGAAGAGCATTTTTTGTTCTCTTGACTCAATGAAAAGAATGCAGTTTACCCAAAGAATGCTTAAATTTTGAAAAATTAAAAAAAAATATCTGAAAGTTTTCCATATTCATTTCCTAAATATTTTTAAGTATCCAAAACTGAAAATTTTACTTTTAAAATAAAATCTGCACCATTTATAATTTGCCTGGAAATCTTAAAAAATTAAATCTCCAATTTTTCATAATTATTAAAAAGCTTCTAATTTTTTTTCTAATTACTTCAAATTAAGTTTTTTTTCAAAATTTAGTTTTTTTTATCTCTTTCATAATATGAGCAAGTTCAAAAATTATATGGTAGCGAAATGTTAGGAATAAAATTATTCCCCATTATTAAACAATTATTTATGATTTAAGTGTTCTCTTCTATCAATAATATTTATGCAATTTTAAAAATGTAAAGATATCTGTTTTATAATGCGAGGTTATTACTATCAAACAGTTTAGATATAACTCGACAATCTTTAAAAATAGAAACCAAAACTAACGATCAAGTTAACTTTTAAAATAACAGAAAATACTTAGCCAGCTCAGCCTAGATGGAAAAAATTGTTAAACTCTTTCAAATAATTTTTTTCTGAAAGAATATCTACTCTCTTCGCTCCACTGGCAATCGAGCCACAGAACTTCCGATTGCCATTCGAGTGCTTTTCCATGAAGCTATTAGAGAAGTCGAAAGAAGGATCTTTTTTCATTAATACACGCTATCTCAAGCCAGGTATAACATTCATGATACGAGTTATCTAAAGGAATCTGTATTATCGTCAGAGATGGTTATAATCAATCATTGTAGATGTCATTCCACAATCTGTGAAAGTATAAATAAAAACTATCGATAAAGCTAACTCTTCAAATAACAGAAAATACTTATTGCCATTTTAGAATAAATTGAAAATAGATTAAATTTCTTTTTAATTGAATTTTTTTCAGACAAAAGATCTACTCTTTTATCACTACTTTGGTTCGAACCACGGAATTTCCGATTTCTGGTCGGGCGCTTTTCTAATAGCTTAACGGAAAAGCAATCGACCGGCAATCGGAAGTTCTGTTATTCGATTCCTAGTAGATCGAAGAGAGTAGGTCTTTTTTCAGAAAAAAATTGATTTAAAAAAATTTTTTAAATCAATTTTATTTATTTATAGGCATCAATGTGTTCGATATTTTCCAAATATTTAAACATCACTTTTTTAAGGAAAATAAAAATGTTAAGTACTCGAGTCAAAAATACCCCCTCCCCCACGTAACATACTGTTGCGAAATAAGACCCTCTCTCCCCTTTTTTAATGTTACGTAATATGTGAACGCTCCCTATGCTAATTTCTCTCAGATTCTTCAAAACCCCTTATTATAATTGAATTTTTCTTGAGTTCTCTGACCTCTAACTCCCTTAAATGCTCCTCTCTGTGAATTTTCTTTGGTACATCGTTATTTTATTCTGAAGTAACTCTCTCCAATTCTCCAAAGCCGCCCAACTAGTTGTTAATTTTTGATTAGTTGCCCTTCATTAGTGCAAGTATTATCAGTTTGTTGCTCCTCTACCCGACTGCCGTTATTTGATCCAGTGAGTCCTAAATTATCTTAATTTCCGGTTGGTAACACGTTAGTTGAACTATTTGATTGAACTTGTTGTTTTGACAATTTCTCGCTAAGAATTTGTATTTTCCTGAAGTCGGTTTCTCCTTAATCCCATTTTCCTCATTCTCTCGGGCTTACGCGATTATCGTAGCTGCAGTATTCCATCTCGCATCCTTGATATTTTCTTCCGCTATAAAGCTCTTCAAAAAACTTTTTTTCTTCAGCATTTTTTCAAACTAATTTTTCTTTTCTGTCCCGCCGCGTGTTTCAAAAATCTTTTATAAAAATTCGATTTTATTCCATCATTCTGATCTAAATTCAGTTTCGTGTTAGATATATCTTTCACTTCCTTATCATTATTTTTCTTATTCGTTGAGTTCTCAAGTGGAATGAAAACATTCCGTAATGCTTGTTCACTCTTCTTAGATTCACTCAAAACGGGAGGTACACGCGAATAAGCACGATGGCAAGTTCACGTCGAGCAGCAGTGGGGCTCTGATGCCTACTGAAGCCTATGGGATTGATCTAATCGGATTATTTTGTGCGATCGAATGAGCTTGTTTTTGACATTGACAATGTTTGTGGAAAATAGCAGTGAATATCAGTTTATTTTATTTTAAAATGTTACACTACAGCTTAAAATTAATTATTTACTTGAAGATTTCTTGTGAATATGTAATTTTAATTTAAATGTCTTGTGAACTGTTGGCACTATCGTAGCTACCCAATAGGTATTACGATTTAACAAAGAATACAAATAAGAAGGAGTATTGGATTGACAGAGATAGAGATAGAATATCGCCGTTTCTAAACGAAAAGTAAGACCTGTCATTGGAACACAATCGAATCGTCTCTGTCTATCTCACAAGGTAGAAAAAGAGTTTCGATCGACTTCAGTCATCAGAGTCCCACTGTAGTGTTTTATACTATTAAACTGTTAAGTGCTGACGTGATAATAGTGAAAACTGTGTTTTTCTTGTACGGTTAATTTAACATTTATAAGAGTAAGTGATTTTCTGTTAAATAACTTCTTCTTATGTCTGGTCTAGCATGCGACGCATGCGTTATATTGCGATTACGCAGAAGAGAGTGCCTTCGCGTTTGAAATGTTAACGTATGGTGGAATGGAAGCTTCTAATGTGTCCCCTAAGGGTTTACATTTTTTTTAAACCATCTTCTCTATTACTTTACACACACTTACTTGGTGGTGGAAGGGGGACTTTACAGTTTAAGGTGGGTTCCGAGCCACCAAGAGAAACAGCTTTAAGTACTTAGAGAAAACCTTTTTCTCTAGAGGTACCAGTCCCACGACTCTCCGGAGATGAAAAACTCTCCCTTGGTAGGCTAGTGTTCACCGCATAAGCCACCAAGACTCTTCCAGAGTACGAGGCGGGAATCGAATCCGCAAGCCGAAGAAGTGGGCTAAAGCCTACGCTTTAGCCCCCACGACCATCGTCCCACTTTTGTTAACGTGTGGTGTTTTGGTGAAAATAGTAACTTTCTTTTGGATACTGTTGTTTTCGAATGGTTTAAGCAAGCAACAAACAGAGGTGATTCAGAATCCTGATCGATTATTTAAGAGAACGCTCTTTTTTCAACGAGGTGCTAACCGGATCGCAAACGTTTTAAGATACGTAAAAAGAAAACACATTCATTTTAACGAATAACAGTACACTTTCTTCCTCATTTCAAAGTTTCTCTCATAGAAACAGAATTCTAGAATATCTTTAAATCTTCATAAATCTGTACTGGTCGGTCATAAAAGGTTCAACGATAGGTCAATCAATGCCTCTCAAGGACGCGAACAAATAATCTACATGTAATAAAGTCGAGTTTTGAAGACCAAATAATTTTTTTCGTGTAAGCAGAATAAATCCCTTTTTAAACTTCATAAATCAGTAATAATTAATCAGTGTAATATTGATATATTTTTAATATGACAAAATGTATCTCATATAGGCAAAATAAACTTTGTTTTTGTTTATAAATAGGTACTGACGGGCCATGAAAAGTTTATAAATAGATCAATTGATGCATCTCACGGACGCAAACAAATGCACTGAATGTAATATTGTCGGATTTTGAATATCAAGACATTTTTCTCATGTGGACAGAATAAACAATTTTTTGAGAATACATAATTCGGTACTGGTAGGTCATAAAATTTTGAACAATAGGTCGATCGATGCGTCTCCGTGACTCAAACAATTTCGCTAGATTCCGTATGGTATTTTGAATATCAAAAAAGTTTTTTTATACAAACACGGTAATAATTATCTTTTTAAATCTCCAAACGCAAGAAAAACTACTTTTGAATGGTCGATCAAGCTCAAAATCCTATCAGACCTGGGTATCAATCGGCGCTACACTTTATACAAATTTCATGATCGTAGCATTTTTACTTTTCGATATATTGCAGTAAAAAAAAATTGATTAAAAACCGGAAAAAACGAATTTTCAGCAAAATGATTGAACCCTCAATCAAAACGATGAATTTTTAACCATTCAAGTGGATTTTGAATAAATTAGTTTAACTTTTAAACACAAAAATGAGTTTTCAACAAGAAATCAAATAGTTGCTACTAAACTGAAAAGTATTTTTATTTTCAATCAAAAAAAGTTAAATTCATTCGAAGTAATGAATGTTCAGCGAAATTGCTTAATTTTTAATCAATAAAGATATTTCAGCCAGGAAAGAAAAAGAATTTTATGCAAATTAGAATATACAGGATAAAATCATTTGTCTACAAAATAAAAATGTAGAGTAACTAGTTATTTCTTAATTTTCTTTAGTTATTTTCTTTAGGTTCATATCAATATAATTTTTTACTATGTTTCTCGGGAAAAATCAAGAAGATTTCAGATATGTTAAATCAAAAACATAACAAAAAAAGTTAAATTTAAAACTGCTGCAATTTGAACCAATAAAAAACTATTTATTTATTTTTAAAGATTTCAGATTTAAAAGTTTTAGAATTCTTTTTATCATTGTTTTACCATTTTCGAACATTTGTGAAAATTTTTAAAATCTTGAATATATTGTCCTAAAATTAATTATAAATCTAAAAAATCACTGAAAATTTGTTATTCTTTTAAAGCCTTTCAGAATTCGTATAAAACTTAGCTTTTATAAATTTTTTGAAATCTACATTTTGTTTTAAATTTTCTGAAATCTTCTTAAATTTGAAATTATTTTCGAATCTATTTAAACGTTCCCGAACTTCGCGATCCTTTTAAAATAATAAAAATGGTTTTGACATTTTTTTGTATCCTGCATAATAAATTTTAAAAATTTAAAAAGAAATATACAATAATATGATTTATCAAAAAGTTTTCAATCATTTTTCGCGATTTTCTTTTTTTTTTAATGTAATAATATTAATAGTTTAATAAGTACTTAAAATATTTCCAGTCGCAAAAATGCATTTGGAGAGCATCGCTTAAGTCAACGAATCGCAATTCGAAACAGAGGTAATATTCAACAATTCAATTTTGGCAGTAAATGAACTTATGTTTCTACACTAGAAACAAGATCAAAATGACCCAAGAATCGAAACAAGAAATGGAGCTGATTTTAAAAATTCTTATTTTTGTATTAATTTAATGTACCTTTATAAATTTTAGATCACAAACTTTTCAAACTATGTGTGGGTTTTCTCAGCATAGAAATACACTAGAAAAAAAATCCATTAAATAACAAAATCTGAATAAAAAATTTGTTTCCGCATTTCCAATTTATATTTCGAGGAGTTCTCCTACTGAAAATATCTGTGGTACAAAAAATATTCCAAGTACAACTCCTTGAATTTACGAAATCAAAGGCTAATAATTAGGAAAAAATTTTCATAATAAAATGCATTAAGAACCTTTTTTATTAAGTACTCTAGAGAAATGTTCTATATAAAATAAAATAAAACAACCTTGAAAATTGTACAATTTACCAGGATTAAAAGTATGAGCAAAATTATTTTTTTTTATTCCTGGGTATGGATGATTAATGGTATAATATAATGCCGCCAAGATTTAGAATTTTTTAAATAGGTTTTTAAAATTGATTAAAAAATTGTTCATGGGGCACTTTATAAAACAAATTTCCTTATATATTTTATAATTTTTTTTTCAATCATTTTGCATGGCAGATGTTTTTGGTAAGATTTAAACTGTCTCGAATGGAAATTTATGTAAAATGAAGACCTGAAGAGAGCGCATGTCTGGAATTATTAATACCTTCTAGCATCCTTTATTCCAAACAGTGAACACGAAGAGAATGGCAAGGCTACTAAAGCATCATATCTTGAAAGTGAGTTTAATGAAGAATAATGCTCTAAAAAGTGTGAAATATTACCTGCATATGTAGCGCAAACAATGGAAATTTATTTCCAAAGAACGATTTTTCTTCTTGAATTAGTCGACAAACAACCACAAATTTGACATATTACAATAAATTTTAAATGGTTCCATCCCCCATAATCAAGACCATCATAACTTTTTGTAATTTTTTTTCTTAAAATTTTTCATATCTGGTAAACAATTTCCTTTATTTCCTTTGAACTGCCCTTCAGAGATCCTATAAGCAACATAATAAAAAAAAGTCAATACTCCATGGAATCCATTTTCTGCATTCTCCTTGACCTTAGGAGCTTCTGTCTTCTAATATCGATTTGTCAAACCAAATTTGTAAAAACTGCTTATTTTTCAATATACACTTTTTCGAATATTGAACATATATTAATTTTTTCAATTTTTTTATTTTGTAAAATATGATTGAGACAGATAATTTTAATGATTTTTTTTTTATTTATTTAGAAGAAACTTTTTAATTAAGATATTTTAAACATGATTTTGTAGGTACAAGAAAACAAACACGTACAATACGCGTGCGATTATTGTTAATATAGAATTAATGAAAATTAAACCATTTTTATTATACAGCATTTATTCATTGAAATAGTATAAAAGAAAACACTGAGTTTTTCAAATAATTAATAAAAATTGATATCTTAACTTCAGATTCAAATTGTTTCAAATTGCAAATTTAATTTTTCAAGTATTATGATTTTTGTTCAAAATGGCTTATCCCCGATTAAAAAAACGCTAAGAGAACACACCAACAAAACACTCAAATATTATAAATTATTTTTTATTTAAAAAAATTCAAATTTCGATTTTTAAAAACTAACGTAACGTTTTTTTAAATGGTCGGTCTTCTATTAAGCATAATGTTTTTTAATTAAATCTACTATGAAATACAATATTTTTCTTAATTAAAAAAATCAAATTTTCAATGAAAAACAGTTACATAAAGTAAGACAAAATTATTCAGAATTATACATTTTCTTTGAAATTTGATTCTTTTTCTTTTTTTAGCCGTTTTTCGATTAAATACGTCGATATATCTGTAAATTGTTCGAAAAACTATCTACTTTGAAATGTAATTATTATTGACCAAAAATACCAATTTCTGGTCTAAAATAATAAAATGGTAACCGAAAGTTATTTAAAAAATTCAAATAGCTGAAATCTAATTCTTTAATAATAATGCAAATTGTTAAGGAATAATAATAACATAATTTAAAATTGTTTAAAAATTGTCATTATTCTTTTAATTCTAGTTATTTTTCCATGAAGATTTAAATTTCTGACAAAAAACACTATCACAATTGAAAATTATTTAAGATTGTCATTTTTATTATTATAAATAAAAAATGTTCTCCAAATCTAATAATTTTTATAAGTAACATAATAACAGTTAAATTCATAGAAAGAATTGGAAATGAAAAATGGCTAAATTCATCAAAAATTCCCAATTTTTAACAAAACTGTTAAATTTTGTACCAAAAAAAGATTTTTTAATTTTTTTCTCTTACTTCTAGATTTCAGATATGTCCAAAAATTATCTAGAAAATATCTAAGAATTTGTGTTATCTGTTTTACAGGATTTTATAAAGTTAAAAATTTTTAACAATTTTAAAAATCTTTTGTAATCTTTAAAAAACTTTTTTTTAATATTCTTTTAAAATTGATTTTTTTGAAATGAAAAATCACTTTAAAAATTCCCAGGAATCTTAAAAAAATGTCATTACGTTTTGTTTTCATTTTGTTGAAAAAAAATTTCCAGATTTCTTTTTGACCAATTCTCCTAAATAAATCTTGTAAAGGAAAAGCATTTAAAATTTTTCTATAAATTTCAAGAAATATTTTTAATTTCTTGGAACTCTTCAAAATTCTTGAAAAACTTCTCAATTTGTTGTTTAAGTCTTCAAAAATCTACATTTTCTTAATAATTTTTAAAAATATCTTTTAACTGAAATTATTTTTGTATATTTTAAAAACTTATAAACATCTTCCAAACTAATTCGATTTGCTTCTACAATTTTCAAATTTCCCAAAATTGAAAAATTTATCTTTAAAATCATCTACATTCCTTTCTGAAATTTTAGGAAATCATTTGAAAGTTTTTAAAAGATTTTAAAATATTTTTTTTAAATTAATTTTTCAAGAAAAAAAAAATAATTAAAATTTTCCCTGGAATCTTAAAAACTGGAATCTTTTCACTTAAAGTGAAGTGATAATAATTTCAATTTAGCAAAAATAATATTTTAAACAAATTATTTTTGTCCTTTTTGTCCACTTTTACTTAGCGATGGCAATGCAAGTTGAGCAACCTAATTTTTTAATCAATAAATTATTGTTTATAACTATTTTTTATTAGATAATTTCTAGAATTTTGCATTTTATTAACTATTATCTTTTTGTGCAAATTTTACTTCTAATACCCCTATCAAAGGAAAGGGGTTGCGCTAGGCGCCCTCTGGTGACTGTCGCAAGTAGCTCATCCAAAAGGCGGAGGAAAATGTAAAAGCTCATAGAAACTCGAGATTTTTCTACATTGACATCACTATCGATAAAGCAGAGTGTCCGAGCAGCACGAACCCTCAGAGCATTTCCTGCACATCAATTAATCGATACAAGGTCTAATGACCTACTTAAAGTGATTTGCCAATAATGAGATAATTAAGAATTTAAAAAGAAAGCCTTTTATTTCAGATCCTACTCAGCGAAATGGATTTCATAAATTATTCATAAAATAAATTACTTCCAAACACGAAATTAATTTCAATTAAAATTAATTGATTTTTTCAAAGAAAGATATACCCTAATTTTTAAGAAAGCGAGGAAAGACAATTACCGAAATTGAAAATTTGAGAAATAGAAAAATACCGAATAATAAAATTCCTGAAAATTTTCTAATATTACCGAATTCAAAAATTCCTTTGTAATAAAATTCCCGAATTATAAAGTTACCGAATTTAAATAATTAAAAAAATTCTTTTTTAAAATTAATATTATTCATTTATTTAAGATACAATAATAATAAGCTATTGTGATCAAAGAAATTTTTTTAATGTTTAAAATAATTTGGAAATATTGTTTTAATTCGGGAAATTTTGTAGTACGGATATTTTATAAATGTACAATTTTCTGACAGATATTTTTTTAATGGGAAAATTTATAATGAAATAATGAAATATTTAAACAATAATTATTTTAAATTTTGCTGAGATCAAAATATTAGCATTATTGTACTTTTAATAAATAAATGATATTGAGTAAACCCAATTTTTAAAAAATTTTCAATTCGGAAGTTTTCTTTCAAGAATATTATTTTTCGGGAATTTTCAAACTCGAACTTTGAAATACAAAATTTCAAAAATTATAAAATTACCGAACAGTTTATAATATTAAGGAATTTTTGAAAATTCTTAAATAATATAGTTCTCTGCAGTTTATCATATAAAAAAATCTCATTGATCAACATATCTTATCATTGTATATTCAATAAATAAATCATATTTCTGACAAAATAATTTGTTCAAATGTGTAAATACGGAAATTTTTTAATTTGAGGCTCTTCTAGTGACAGAAATTTTATAATTTCGGATATTTTATAATTCAACAATTTTATTTCGGGAATTTTCTGTTTTGGAAACTTTAAAATTTGTTAATATTATAAAATGTTAGAAAGGGACAAATGAAGAATCCCGAAAAATGAATATCCTGACTCTGTAAAATTTCCGAAAAAGAAAATATTCCAAATGAATAATTCCAGATTGTAAAATTATACATATATAAAAATCCCTGATAATAAAATTTCCGAACTATTTATAGTTTTAGCTCATTCAAGAATTCCCGAATAAAAAAATTCCCGACATTTTATAATATTATTAAAGTAAAAGAATTTCCGAATTTTAACATTTCTGACAGAGAATTGCCGAATTCTTAAATATCCGATACTGCAAAATTTCCGACAATAAAAAATTATCAAATATAAACAATTAATAACATTGTTGCTTGTTAAATCATATGGATTTATTAAATACTGCACTAATGAAATGATTCAATCAACACCTTTTTTATGTTTAGTGTATTTTTTAAAAATAATTTTTTGAATTTGAAATAACAATAATTGCAAAAAAAATGCTCAGTGTAAAATAAAAACACAAGAACAAGATTTTTATTACAAGAGCTTTGAATTGAAAATTTTTTTTTTCAATTATGGTTATAAAATAATTTTCTTTGAGCAAGGTAGGTCATTCATGTATTTCTAATAAATAAATTATATTAATTTAAAAACTCATTTTTTTGAAGTTTCAATTTGGAAATTTTCTAGTATCGGGAATTTAATTGTCGGAAATTTTATCGATTAGGATTATTTAGTTTCAGCAATTTTAAAATTTGATGAAATTTTTATTTCGAATATTTTATTTCTCAGGAATTTTATTTTTCCGGATTTTTCATTAATCTGTCAAATTAATTAAATATTGATACTATTAGGTCCGCCAATTTTCGTCCATATTCTGAAATGAAATATTTCAATATAAAATTTTAACTAGGAATACGATAGAGATAATAATTTTTAAAGATGGTATACGGGGGGATTTGAAATGTGATCATTTGTTAAAAAAAATTTTAAAGGATTCTGAAATAAAGAAATGCAAAAATGAATTGCAAAATTTTACATATCTAGCCCCTTAAATAGAAAGCCCGAAATTATTTTTGCCTTAAAAATGAATCCTTTGTGTTATATTGTCGCAGTATTAAAAGCCTAATATAGTTAATCTTATATTCCAAGCACTTTAATTTATTTTTTATAATCTATAAAATTTCGCCTTTGGCACATATGTGTGAAGCTGTCTAGAGCCAAATGCACTCGTTCGATTGGATGGATTTTTTATTTCAGCAAAAGAAAAAAAAAGGTTCAGACAATATATATATTGAGTGCGCGCTCGTGTCTTTGACAGTTTTATATTTTTTTAAATATCTTTATTGTAAAAGGATTCCATTTTGGCAAATGAACGAATATTCATCCCCTGCGGAAAAAATAAATTCTTTAAATAATAAATTTATGTACCTAAAATTTCTGAAAATAAATTTCTTGACAGATGAGTAATTAATAATAATAAAGTACATTTTCTGTTTATCCACATTCAAGATCGTACGTAACAGGTCCCTTTTTGCGTATGTTCGTCTGATCGAAAATTCGGCAATTTGCGATAAATTCAACTAATTAGTTGAAAATAATTTGATGTTAATTGTTTTTTTTCACTGGTCTAAAATGAATATTTTTTCAACTTGATTTTTATTTGTCAATTGTGAAAAAATTTCTTTCAATCTCAATTGGGATTCTAACCCAGGTCTTTCAGATTTCCGGGTTGATGCCTCTTACCCACTATGCTGCGGAGATACGAGATGAATTGAGCTTGAGAGCATTTTTTTCATAATTTAGAAATAAAAATCAATATATAAAAATACTAATTTTAGACCAGCAGACAAAAAGCAATTAACATCAAATTATCTAATGCATTTGTCTGTTGAAAATCATAATATCAAAAAATATAGAACATTCGAATATTTGAAAATTTAATCGTACAAGTGCAAGAAATAACGTTTCAATTTTACTTTCAGGGGTGGTAAAGAAATTTAACTTGTCTGTCCGCAGCTTAATGGTAAGAGCATCAGACCGGCAATCTGAAAGGCTTGAGTTCGAATCCCAGCGGAGCTTGAGAGTAATTTTTGCACAATTTAAAAATAAGTTTCAAAGTACAAAAAATATTTATTTTTGATCATTAGGCAACAAACAATTAACATTGTCAACATCGTCCTTCATTGAAAATTAAACTATTTATCTGATAATTTTTTGGTTGGTTAAAATTGATATATTTTTTTAAACTTTGAACTTTTTTGGTATAAAATTATTCCTTTTGGTTAAAAATGTAACTATTTGGTTGAAATTTTAGATATTTTACTGCAAAATCTTGTTTTTTGGTAATGTATCCATTTTTTATAAATTAAAATTTTACATATTTATTTGAGACATGATCAATTTTAGTAGAGGATTCAAGTATTTTGTTACAAAGACGTTTTTTCAATTTTTTGTTTCAAACCGAAAATTTATACATTTGGTTGAAC
The DNA here is from genome assembly GCF_010883055.1 of Belonocnema kinseyi. NCBI lineage: Eukaryota > Metazoa > Arthropoda > Insecta > Hymenoptera > Cynipidae > Belonocnema > Belonocnema kinseyi. Next base: position 36,540,325 of record NC_046666.1, on the reverse strand, counting down.
ATTCAACTGTACCGCTGAAATTTAAAATTTTACTATTTGTTGTTAACTTATATATTTACTTAGTTCAACATGTATGTATTTTGTTGACAATTTTGTATTTTTGGTTTAAATTCAACTGTTTTTAATTTATAATAAACATATTTTTTGTTTAACTATCAACTATTGCATTTTTTGTTAAAAATTGAAATCCTTTCTTGAAAATACTCTTTTCAGTTTAAAATTAATTTTTAAAATGCAAATCTAACTATTCCAAATTCTACTATTTGGTACTAAATTTATTAAACATATTGAAAATTCCACTTTTTGTTTAAAAATTTATGTATTTTTTTGAAAAGATTCCTATTTGGTTAAAAATTAAACTTCTTATTTAAGAATACGAATGTTGGGTTTAAAGGTTATCTGTTTTAGTTGATGATTTAAATATTTTATTGAAAATTCCCATTTTTTGTTCAATTTAACTGTTTCTGGCTGAGAATAAAATTTTTTTTTAATATCAACTATTGCAATTTAAGTTCAAAGGCTATCATTTTGTGTTGAAAATTCAACTCATTGGTTGAACTACTTTCTTCAAAATTAATTTTTTTAAGGTTCATAATTTTAGTTCAAAATTGAATTAATTTGTTAAAAGTTCATTTTTTTAATCAAATTAATTTTTTAATTGAAAATTAAACTCTTTAGTTGGCAATTTAACTGCTTGGTAGAAAATCGCCCTTTTTATTTGAAATTCAAACTTTTGTAGCGATTTAGTCTTTGTGGCTTCAAAATTCAAGGACCTGATGTAAAATTGTACAAAAAAGTGTAAAATATTTATAAAATATTCGTTTTTTATCATAAAACACTAATCTTCAAATGAAAATTTAACTATTCCATTTTAAAAATTTAACCATTTCATTTTTTTTTGAAAATGTTCCTTTTTTAGTTGAAAAAATTATTATTTGTTTGAAAATTCGATTTTTTTGTTAGCTAATTAATACCTTTGGTTGAAAATTGATGCTTTTTTTTGTTGAAAATTTAAATCTCTTGTAGAAAATTTGTCTTAATTATTTAAGAATAAAACAATTAGGTAGATAATGAATTCAACTATTTTGCAGAAAATTCAACTCTTTTGCAAAAACTTGTCTAAAAAAAACTAGAATCCACTTTTAAAATAAAAATTGAATCAGAAAAACTTTGAATACAAAATTCAATTTAAAAGTGTTTAATTATACTATTTTGTAGCGAACTGATGAAATTCGTTAAAAATTCAACCATTTATTAAAAAACGTTTCTATTCTATTGAAAATTGTGCTTTTTGGTAAAAAATTTATCTTGTTGATTTAAAATGCAACTGTTTAATTGCAATTTATTTTTTGTCTTAGTTGACAATTAAAGTATTTTGTGCGAAATTCGTATTTTTTGTTAAATTCATGTTCATCTAATTTAAAAGAAAACTTTTTGTAATAAAATAGCAAATATTACATTTTTGTTGAAGATTCATATGTTCGTGTTGAAAATATAATGCATTGTTTAAGCATCTTTCTTGAATTTAAAAAAAAATTTATTTTAGCTAAAAACTAAACTAGTTTATTTGAATTTTTTTAAAATAATTTTTTTAAAGATAATTTAAATATTTAGATGAAAATGTAACTGTTTGATTAGTTTTAAAATTCAACTGACTGACAATTATATCATAAAATTTTTTACTTATGTAAGTTGATCTTTTTGGACATCCTTCACTTAAATTTTATACAATTTTAAAGCTTACCAATTACCAAATTGTTCACTAGGTCCAACGTTTCAAATTTGCAATTATTTAAATTTGAATCTTATAGATAAAATTTTTTTGAATAAAACAATTTTAATTATATTTGTTCTACTTTTTAAGTTTTTTTTATTATTATTTGATATTCATATTTTGTGTATTAAAGTAGAATTTCAAAACTCAATTAGAATTTGAAATTTCTTGCGCTGAATAAAAATAAGAAAAAAAATCTTCTAGTTTTTAAAAGTAAATATTGTTTGTATTTTCAACTGAAGTGAAGAAAGGCACTGCTCGCGCGCGTATCATTTTTCTAATATTTATTAATAATTTAATTTATTTTCGCAATCATCTTATTTATAAGAATTTATAAAATATTTATATAATTATATCTATATTTCATTATAATATTAATTTTGTCTCAAATTAGACTGAAAAGAATTTTTATGCTATGATATTAGAACATAAACGATGTTTTATAAGTCTGTGCTCGAGAAAAGATCACATTAATTGCCAAATATAATTCCAGAGGGTGAGTTTCTAATCGAGAACGCAGTAAATTGGCAATTAAAAGACTGGAGTTATTACGTTTTATTATACTTTTAGTCTGCCAGGCTCTTTTAAATTGAAAATTATTGATAAAAAAATAGGATGGAAAATGGAAAATTTTTATTTAAAATTAATTTAATTATTTATAAATTTTACTAATATATTTGTGGCTGTGAATTGATCGTTTTTAGTCTAAAATTAAATTATTAAATTTTTCATTAACAATTCATCTATTTTGTTTAAAAATGAACTACTTTATTAAGAAATAATTTTATTGTTTGAAAATTAAACAGTTTTGTTCAAAACCTGTTTTGTTGTAGCTAGAGATTAATTATTTGAACTAAAAGTGGATTTATTCTATTTTTTTGTTGAAAATTGATCGTTTTTAGTTTAAAATTATTTTCTTCGTTTAAAATTAAACCTATTTGCCGAAAATTGAACTATTTTCTTGAAGATTTATTTCGTTCGTCAAAGATTGAACTATTTTGTTGAAAATTTACTCGTTTACGGTTCAAATTGAAATTTTTTAATTGAAAATTGAACCAATCCAATCTTGATTAACAATTTATAGTTTCAGACGAAATTATAACAATTTCTTTTTAAATGTATGTACTTTTTTATAAATTCGTTTTTTGTTGTTGTATAGAATTAATCTTCTCTATTTATGTAGAAATCAAATCGATTTCTTTGCTTAAAAAGATAACTATTTTGTTAAAACTTTGTTGATCTTGAATATTATTATTTTAAACCGAAAATTTCACTACTCCATTACTGTTTAAAAAATTCATAATTTTCAGTTAAAAATTCAAAAATAATTTGAAAATATTTGTATTCAGACACTGACTGAATTATAACTTTATGAAAAGTTATTTCCAATATCTATTTATTGCAAATCCTTTTTTCTCGGTTGAAGATTAATTGTTTCAACTGCCAATGTAACCTTCCATTCCATTTTTGATCAAAAATTTATCGTTATAAATTTAAAATGGTAATGTTTACTTGAAATATAACCTCATCTTTTTAACTTGAAAATTCAAATATTTTGTTTGATTTTTTTATTTAATTCAAAATTCAACAATTTCATTAGAATTTTTTTCTCTCTTCACTAAAAATTATTTTCTGATAGAAAATTCAACTTATGCAGAACGTTAGTCTTTTTTGTTTGAAAATTCATTTGTTTCGGTATAAACTTTTTTTTATAAAAATGCAACTGCTAGGTTACAAAATTGTTTGTGTGCTTTAAGATTAATTTTTTTTTGTTCGAATTCAACTTTTTCTTCTTCGAATACAAAATCTTTATTTTTGTTGAAATATAAACTATTTTAATTTCGTTAAAAATAAATCTAGCTCGATTGAAAATAAAACTTCTTTTTAAGTTAAACGTGTTTGTTAATAATTATTTTATTTTTGATCAAAATTGATTAACTTGGTGAAAAATTAAAATTTGTAAATTAAAGATTTAATGATTTAATTATTTTATTGAAAATTTGATTACTTGTATTTATAATTTAATCTTTTTTGTACAGAGATTTGTTCATTTAATTGGAAATTCATCTATTCAGGCAGAAAATTCAACTTTTTGGTTAAAAATGTAACCATTTTTTTTTAATTCCTTCTTTCTGCTTGGAAGTACAACTATTTGCTTTTAAATACAACCGTTTGGCAGATTAATAATTTTGTTTGGAAATCCTAACTATTTTGTTAAAAATTTAGTTATTTTGCTAAAACTTAAAATATTATATTTAAAAATCGTATTTTTAAATAAATTCAACCGTTTTTCTGAAAATTCTTCCTTGGATTTAAAATTAGTATTTTTTTTCTGGAAGATTCGACTATTTGTTTTAAAATGCAAAATGTATTAAAATGTTAGAATATTATATTTGTATTTTTAGTCTGTTTATTTAAAAATTTTACCAAATTAAATCAATGTACAAATTTTGACTTCATATGGGGGCCGGGTATTCATATTTTTAAGTTCCCCCCGTTTTTTAACAGCTTTACGATTTATTTACTTATAAATTACAGCATGCTCAACTTCATTATTTTTTCAGTACAATGTAAAAAATAGAATGTACATTTGGAAATTTATTATTAGAGATATCGTAGCAAATAACATAATATTGCTTATAAAATAAATGAAAATAATAATTTTTACGATATTTCCACTATCACAGAAAAATTTGAAGACATTGCTATTTTTTAAGGATAGAAATAATCACAATACGGCAGAAAATCTCTTCTGCTTTCAAGTTCGACATAAAGAGAATGTTCGCGAGTAGAAATGAAAAGTAATGTGGGAAAAAAACGACTCTCCAGTGACACTAAAATTGTTGTCACATGAAGAAAAATCTGGACTTAAATCAACAAAAAAGAGCGAAGAAATATAGAAATCCCAATTTTATTTTTATTATTTTTTCTATTAACAAATTCAATTTTAGCGATTCAGAAAGGATAGTTTAAACTTTTTCGCCACCAGTTTGTCTTTTATTTGATTCAAAATCAGTTAAAATACAATATCCTTTATCAATTTTATTTTTAACAAAATTTTAATTATAGTAAAGGACAATTGCAAAAACAAGAGTTCAAAATAAACGTCTGAAAATGATTTTGAAAATATCAGCCTTTCAAAATTATAGAATCATTTTTTTAAAAGCATTAAGAAATATAAAAAATAGAATTTTATGATTCATACATATTTTTATAATATATATTTAATTATATGTTCCAAATTATTTAACGAAGATTTTCTGTTCTCTTTTTGTACAAATTTCATATTTTTTGTACAAACTACAACCGCCTGATTAAAAAATTATCTGTTCATAATAAAAATAACTTTTTCTTGGAAATTGTAATTTTCAGGATGAAAATTCAACTGTTTTTTTTTTAGTTTTTCAAAAATATTTTCATCCCGAAAATTCGACAATTCAGTATAAATTCAACTAATTTTTCGAAATTTGTACAACTTTGTAAACATAATATTTTTTTATTCGAAGATTCATCATTTCAGTTAGAATTTAATTTTTGGATTATAAACGTAACTATTCAATTTTTAATTAAAAATTCTCCTCTTTTAATTCAAAATTCAATTGACTGAAAATGTATTTACTTTATTTAAATTCTACTTTTTTGGTGAAAAGTCAATTTTTTATGGATAAAATTGTACTTTCTCGGTTGATACTTAATCTGTTTTATTCTATGATTTATTTATTTTTTGATAAATACGAATATTTTGGTTAAATTTCAATATTTGGGACCCATATCTTTAATTGAAGACTCGATTGTTGTGTCAAAAATTTATTGTTTTTAACAAAAAATTAATTTTGTAATTAAAGTTTAACTATTCTATTTTGGGTTAAAGATACATCTCTTTTAGTTTAAAAATTAAGCTATTTGTTTGTGAATTTATAAAATCTGTTAAACATTTAACTATATAAAAATAAAATTATAAAACTGTTTAAAAACTCAACTATCTGATAAAAAATGTATGTATTTTGTGGAGAAATCGTGCTTTTTGGTGGAATATACATTAAAATATTTGATAAAAGATTCAACTGTTCTGTAAAAAAAATTCATTTTTTTAATGTAAACTGAATTTTTTCATTTTGGAGTAAAAATTGATCCTTATTAATTCAGAAATTCAAGTATTTGGTCGAAAGTTCATGAAATTTGTTTAAATTTAACTTAGTTAAAAATGTGTTTATTTTGTTAAAAATTCTATTCTTTCGACATAAAATTATCATTCTTGTTTAATTATTAATTTAGATTATTATTTAGAATTATTCTTTTCGGTTAATAATTCAATTGTTTGGTTATTTCTTAATTTGAACTTTAAGACTGCTTGAAAATAGGCGTTTTTTTGTTTAAAAAGGTATCTCGTTCGATAGAAATTTAATATTTTTTGGTTAAAAATGTCAATTCCTAGCGGAAAGTTTAACTAAAATGTTAATTCGTGAGAAACAGTAAGATTTTACCAAAAATCCCTCCATTCAAATCGTTTTACGTTTTCTTTTCTTGGATAACCCCTCAATAGATGAAAGAAAAAAATTATTACATAAAAAATATGGGAGTTAGGGGGGGGGGGTGAACTTACGAATCCCCACAATGGAGGGTAGGTGGTTCAGAATTTCAGAAAATAACTTTACGAAATGTATGCACGGCCCCTATAAATATTTCTTCTCATAAAAATATGACGTTCTTTGATAGAAAAGTAAATATTAAAAAATTTGCCCGAGCAAACTTTGCACCAAGGACTAATTGGCATTTTACTTTGTTTCAAATAATGAGAAATAGAATATAATATTAGTTTCATTCATAATTATTAAGTTTCGTTACGCGTATGATAATCATTTTCATTAATAACAAATAGATTATAATTATGAATTATTGACATTTAATAATAAATAAATAACTTATCAGCTTGTTTTTGAATTCATATAAATATCATTCTTACAGGACTATTGAGAAAATTAATTTTCACCCAAATTTTAAGAAAATTTGCTTATTCTCTTGAAATCTTTCGAAATTCTTTTAAAGCTTCGAAGTTTTTTTATCTTTGAAAATCTACATTTTTAAACGTCTTTCAAAGTTTAAAATTATATCTTGATCTCTTCAACTCTTCTAAATATTTCTGGATTTAACTCATTTTTTTAACTATATAATTTAAACATATTTAAATATTTTGCTTTACAATTTTCTACATTATTTTCCAAAATTTTTGGAAATAGTGTTAGATTAAAAAATACTTTTTTATTTTTCTCTAAACCTTTTAAGGCTTCCAATTTTTAAAAATTAGTCACTTTTTTCTGAAATTTGTCTTTAAAGTCTGAAGAATTTAAAAAATTGCCTTAAAATCTTTCAGACTTTTCTTTGAGAATTTCAAAATTCTTTTCGAATGTTTTGCACTCGTTCTAAATAATCTTTAAAGATTAATGGTTTGAAATAAAAAATTATTAACATTTTTTCTATGAACCTAAACAAATTTGTTTCGTTTTCGTAAAACCTTGAGATATCCTTAAAAAATCTTTAAAAGTCTTAATTACTTTTTTAACTTTTCAATATTTCTGAATACCCCTGAAACACAATTTTATTTTTTCTAAGTATGTAATATAGAAAAGTTGCAAAATTTTGCTTTAAAATCCTTTAGACTCTTTTTGAAAATTTTCGGAAGTAATTAGATAATTTTTTGTTATTTTTTTATATTTTCTGTTGGAACTAATAACAAAACCATCATTTAGAAATGTTTGATGAATCTTAAGAACAAAAAGCAAAATTTCGTGAATAAATTTTTTTTTTAATTCTAAAAAATTAAAAAATTGTCTCAAAGTCTTACATTTTCTTTTTTCATACATTTTGAAATATTCCAAAGTTCCCACTTGGTACGTAACAAACGTCAAAGATTTTTTACATTTTCTTAAAACAAAAAATAAGAAACCTTTTTATTTGACAATAATACGATACATCAATCATTTTCTTTAAATCGAAAGTCAGCCGCGATTCCCTTTCAGCCGAAACCAAACAATTCATCATATTTTTCGCTGAAACCAGTAATATTGTTTAAAAGAATATCCATCTTGAAGATGCGGAAAATCTGTAAAAAATATTAGTAAATAAAAGTAAAAACTAAATTACAAATAGAAAAATTTCTTATAGCAAATAATTAGAAGGTACACCAGTTTTTTAATGAATATAAAAGTATCTTTTATATAAAAGATTCAGGGATTACAAAGGAAGGATTTTCTTGGGACGAATTTTAAAACCTTCGGAACGAGTCTTCCTTATCCCTGGAAGGCCATCTTTGATGAATAATCGTTTATTGTAATTTCCTCCCAAGAAAATTGCTTCGTAAGCAACTTTTGTCCTTTGGGTAAGAATGCTTGTCACTTCAAGTAGATAACCGGAAATTTCTTTATTGTTTGGTGTAAAAATGATCCCCTATTTTTTTAAATTGAAAAATATGTATGTACAGGTTTTTTTTTAATTAATTTTTTTCTTTAAAAATATCTCTGTAGCAATTCTTGTGTGGAAATGTTAAGCCGGCCCTCTCGAGGGCCCACGTGATTTGCCCCTTTACTACGTTGGCCCTATGTTGGAAAACTACGAAGAGCCAACATAGTTTCGACATGCTCACCTTCGAAGGCCCCACGTGGGCTGCCCCCGAAGGGCCAATGAAGCGGCACTCTGTAGTGCCCAGCTTAGCCCCCTGTAGGGCCTACATAGGGCCTACATAAGCCCTACTGTTGTTGTCCCTTTTACTGCCCTGGAAAAGGCTTTTGAGAATTTTGAAAGCATAGTTTAATTGAAAGCGATGAGCGGTCATACAAAATTAACGTAGTGATATATACAAAGCTTCTTTGTATATAATACTTCGTT
>NC_046666.1:36506814-36531569 GCF_010883055.1 Belonocnema kinseyi | reverse complement strand
AATTTTGTATGTTTTTCACGTGCAAAAAACAATAGTGAACGTTTTTTGTGTCGAACATTTTATAAAAATTTAATCTGTAAATTCTTTGACATATTTTTAGAATTGTAATAAAGCTGAATAATAAAAATGTTTCTACGTTCAACATCTCAAATTAAGATAGAAAAAAATCATGATTTTTTCTTCTAGTTTGGTGATCGGACTTGGAATTTTTCGTAATAAAAATGAAGGGACAAATACATAAACCCTAGCGAGGGCCCAGCTGGGCATTCCCACAGTGGGCTGACTTTATAGGGCCTCTGGAGGGCCACTAATAAAAAAAGGCTAAGCTGGGCATTTTCCAAACGGGTTGCTAGTTTTGTGGTTCGATTCCCAGCGGTGTGAAAAAGTAGATCTTTTTCTATGAATTAAAAATCTAATTAATTTTTTGTTAATTCATAGCTGCACCTAGTCTGTAAAAACGTAAAGAAATTCTGCGATTTGCTGATAATGATACAGATTCCTTGTAATAATTACAGGTCGCTATAGAGGTTATTATTCAAAAAATATATTTTTCAAGTGTTTTATTTTTGCTTTACAGTCTTAACTATGTCATATTTTATAATAAAGGAAAGTGTTTTTCAGGTGCCATGTGATCATCAAATTTTGTTTGTTATGTAAATTAAGGCGAGTATTAAATTCTATTAAATCATGAATATTTAAATCATAAACACCCCCTGGAGTTTCGATTTCATTATAAAGTTTGGAGATATTTTTTAAAAAAATTAAGAAATTCTTTTCCTATAAGAAATTAAAATTAATAATTGAAATTGATTAAAAAACAGTTTTTTCAGAAATTTAAAAATCGATACATTTTTCTTAAGGGAAAGTCTATGGTACTCATATTTTATATTTACTAGTATTATCAAGCGTGCGAAAGTATGCGAATTTCTAAGAAAAAGAAAATTTTTAACAAAAGTAATCAATTTCAACCAAGAAAAACAACTTGAATAATTAAATTGTCAACAAACATTAAAAATGGAGTAGTTCTGCTTTCAGATTTTAAAAAATTAATTTTTAACTAACAAAAAAAAACACATATCTGAAGATATAATGTTTGCTTATTTCGAAGTCAATAGTATAATTTCTAGCCAATCAGTTTAATATTTGACCAAGAAGATTATTTTCCTTATTCGAACAAAAAGTTCCAATTTTCATCAAAATACGTGAATTTTTAACTACAGAAGATAATTTTCAATACAAATGGAGTAGTAACATTTAAAAAATAAGTGAATGAATTTTCAAGAAAAAACATGAATTTTCAATCATAAAAGATAAATTGTGTAGCAAAGAAGATAAATTTTTAACTAGAAAGATAATAGTTAAATTTTCAGTTAAAAAATTATTTTGTATTAGAAAACAATTTTCATCGATATAATTCGAATTTCCGTCAGAGATAATATGTGAAAAAAAACAACTTTTTTTTGAAGAGGGTGGTTTAATTTTTAACCAAGTAGTGGAATTTTCACCCAATAAGATGAGTTTTTATCAAAAAAGTTGTATTTTCAAAGAAAAAACTAAAACTTTCATATAAAAATAACTAAAATTTAACCAAAACTAGTTGAATTTTACTATTAGGTTCTTTTAATTGTGTTCGCTAAAAACGAGAAATTTATTTAATAGAGGGTTGAATACTAATCAAATGTTTAAAAATGTATTGAATCTTTCATAAACAAGTAAGTGAATAAGAAATTTTTCGTGATGAAAGGCAGCGATTCGTCATTAATTCGCTCTGAGAGTTTTTTTAGTTGCAATAATAATAGTTAATAAATATTTTGATATTTTATAAAGACATTTTATGAACAATCATCCAGAGCACGTATTTATGATAAAATAAATTTAAAAATATCTAGGAAATTTGTCATATATTATTTGGAAATTAAACCGTGTCATCATATTTGGTCATCCAACAAAAACTGATCATTTTTTAAACATTCTTGAATACCAAATAACAATTTAACTATTTTGCAGCATTTGAACAACGTTTTTTTAATACAAACTCAACTGTTAATAACAAGTTGTTTAATTTTTTTAACAGTTTGACAAATATCCACTTTTTATAACTATTATTAACCTTGAAAGAACAAAGTTCAGATGTTGAAACATAGTTAAATAAGGAATTTGTGATTTGAATTTGTCTAAAAAATTATCAAATTTTATCGGTTCATATGAACAATTAATTGTAAAAGAATTGTCTATTACTTTTGTCAAAAATCAAAAACTTTTTTTACGTAAAATGATGAAAATTCGTTTAAACAATTGCTATTGGAAAAATTTTCATGATTTTTAAAACATTTGCGTAAAAATTTGATTAAAATTGATATTGACTAGCTTTCGCCCGATCTTACAAGAAGATTTGATAGGGGGAAAAAAGAATTTTTCTAAGAAGAAATGTTCATTTTAATTATTGAGATATAAATAGTTTAACATGAAGTTTAATTTTAACTTTTTCGATTACTATTTACTGTTTGTAATAGTTTCAATTTTACTTCAACTGATGCTGAAATTAAAATTTATTGTTTAATTATAATGATAAATAATCAAATTTCAACAGTGTCTTCTATTAATGTTTAAAAAAAAGTCATTGCTATTATTATTATTATTATTATTATTTTAAAAGTGAACTTTATCTGAAAAAATATCTACTCTGATCGCTCCACTGGGAATCGAACCGCAAAACTTCCGATTGCCGGTCGGGTGCTTTCCATTAAGCTATTACAGAGATCGAAAGAAGAATCTTTTTTTAGAAATACACACCATACAAAGCAAGGTTTTACATTTTACAATACAAATAATTTAAAATAAAAAAGAGAAAAGGTTTGTCTTTCGGTCACTCTAATAGCTTAATGAGAGAGCATCCGACTGGAAATCTTAACCCTCACAGCCTAGACTGGGTGTAGTATACCCGGACGATATTTTTGGCTTACTTTATATTAGTTTCAGTTTTGTCAAAATATTTATAGTAATATGTTGAATTCATCTAATAATTTTATAATACTTATTTTTGTGAGACTTTCACCTATAGTTTAACAAATAAAAGATCTTGATGCGTTAATCTGAACCAGAGATATTGAAGCTTAGGCTGACAGGGTTAAGTTCTGCCGTTTAATTCCCAGTGGAGCGACGAGAGTCGATCTTTTTCGGAAAAAATTTAATATAAAAATTTAAAAATATATATATTTTTCATCTCGTCTGTAATAACGTTAAGTATTTTTTCTTACTTGAAGAATTAATTTAATCGATATATTAACTTATATTTTCACGGTGGTAAAAGATTTCTACACTGATTGCTAGTAACTATCTCGGATGGTAATATAGAATTCGTTTAAATTACTCGTATCATGAAATGTAACATCTGGTTTGAGATAGCATCTACTTCTGAAAGAAAGATTCTTCTTTCGATCATTCTAATAGCTTAATGGGAAAGCACCCGACCAATAATCGGAAGTTTTGTTTTTCACGGTAGTGAAAAAAATATCTACACTGATTCATGGTACCTATCTCTTATAATAATACAGATTCCTTTAAGGGCATGCTCTTCCGTGACCACGTGACCAAACTAGTCCCCGGTTATGAACATTTTTTATTGTGTTCACTGCGTCCACACGAATTGAGATATCGTGTTTAAACTTTGACACATAAAATAAAAAGTACTAAAGAACGTTTGCATACATCAATATATTGGTAATTTTAAAGAAAGTTTATTTATAAATTGATGGAATAGGATATTACCATTCGAGTTATAGCACTTTGCAGATCATTTTTGGTTTGATGCATTTTAGATTTTTGTATTCGCTCATATTGAGCACTGACACCAATTCTATACTAAATCATCTAAACCTTGAAAAAAATTAATATAAGCAATCAAATTTGCACCTTCGTTGCAAATCAACAAATAAGTATCTGTACACACGTAACCTATCATTATTTTTTGGGCATTTTTAGCGATTTCTAGCGGAGAAAAAAAGAAACTTTGAACGTCGATAAAGTCGAGATCAAGTGACGAAGTTCGTTCATGAAATTTCGGTGTAAAATGATTTTCATTTTTTTGGTCCTAAAAATAAAAGATAAATTTCAAATTGGAAACATAGCAACACCAACAATGTGCTAAAATTTACTCGTCGGAGTTCTTCAACCAACTTCCATAATTCTTGACGTTGAATCGATCAGCTGATAACTATTGTTGACAGTGAACCAACCAGCGGGACTCAGCGTCGGACTCGCCTTGTCTTTCGCCCCCGGGCGAAATTTTATTTTTATTCTTGGAATTGTTTCATACCAGTACAAAAAATCTACAAGAATATATAACCATTAGAAAATTTTAATTATTTTCTGAAGATGCACATTTCTCAAGATGGGACTTGGACGAATTTTCGAGGATGACATTCTAAGATGTTCCTCGATTTTTTTAAACCGAGGCATCTACTTTATCGACGTTAAAAGTTTATTTCCTAATTCCTGCAGTATTTTATTCGAAAACTTTCTTCGTAATTATGAACATTTTGATATATACAAACGTTCCTTAGTGCTTTCGTTAGAACTTCCTAAATCCTGAACACGATATCTCAATCCGTTTGGACGTAGTGAGGACCGAAAATAATGAAAATCATTTCATTCTCCATACAAAATGTTTATGAATGAACTTAGTCACGTGATCTCGACTTTATCGACGGTCAAAGTATCTTTTTCTTTCCGCTAGAAATCGCTAAAAATGCTCCAAAAATAATTATAGGTTACGTATGTACAGATACTTATTTGTTTATTTGCAACGAATGTGCAAATTTTATTGCTTACATTAATTTTTTTAAAGGTTTAGACGATTTAATCCAAAATTGGTGTCAGTGCTCAATATACGCGAACCAAAAAATCCGAAATACATCAAACCAAAAGTTATCTGCAAAGTGCTATAACTCGAGTGATAATATCCTATTTCATCGATTTATAAATAAACTTTCTTTAAAACTATAAACACATTGATGTATACAAACGTTCTTTAGTGCTTTTTATTTAATCTGTCAAATTTTAAACACGATATCTCAATCCGTGTGGACACAGTGAACACCAAAGAAATGCTCATATCCGGGGACTAGTTTGGTCACGTGGTCACGAAGAGCATGCCCTTAAATGCATTTTTTTTTTTATTTATTAATCATTATTATGTATATCAGGCCAAATTCTTTCTAGGAAAGTGTAACTTACAGCCTCATTATACACAACAGCACTTCAATACTGTCCGGTCATTGATCTCTTTAGTAATCACCCTGGGTGGAGAGCTTCATAAAGTCACCGTAATAATTGCGTAATAATGACTAATATTTTGTAATTAAGTGTAGTAGGGTATAATAATCCTATTTATGTGTAATAAATACAGCTTCACAAAGAGTAAATTCCCCTTCATGTCCATATTTCTACCTGAAGTCAATGACTCGAAAATAGAGCCCGACTTTTAATGAGAATACTGCCGACGATGAATTCCTGAAAACAAGCGAACGAGGTCTTTGCTTTGACAAGGAGGCATCCAGAGTGCAAGCACATCCACTTTTAATTCCAGGTCACGTGATTATTTCAAGTTCATTCATATGCATCAAGGTTCGGAGGATTTGAGATTTTCTCGTTAAGGGTAAAAAATCTTCATGCAGGGATCAAATGATAAAATTTTTTAATTGTTTACCGCCAAAAGAGAAGTGGATGGAAGGGTAAATTTTGGAATACTATAACACAGTTATATACTAATTCTGGAGAGCTGCTGGCATTGTCTTATTTTGTGCTCAAGCTAAGGGTCCCACTTGACACAATTAATATCGACCGTCCTTTCTATTTTTGCCATTCGTCGTACAACGAGGCGAAATCACGTGTTTAAGCAGATTATGATTTTTCGCTTTAAATTTTATGAATTATTAAACTTTGTTTATTTCTTCTTCTATTGTATTAAAATACTACCAATTATATTGAGGGTTGCAATACAGAACTAGATAAATAACAAAAGCGAAATTTTTCAGGTAGTGGAAAAACATTATGTAAATTCGAAATCCTTCTTTAAGAGAAAACAGATGTCCACACACGACCTAAAATGTTGCGGAATTTTAGCAAAAAAAAAAGGTCAATTCGAAAAATTTATCCAGTTCTGAAGAATAGAATATAGATGTTGATAATCTCAAAGTGACGGAAACCTAAAATTGGCAGCGTCTCAGCTATGGATTGCTATAAAAAGTACAATTTCCAGTTTAAAAAAAAGCTTCTGAGATATTACTATAAACTCGTAAGAATTTCAACCAAAAAGATGAATTTTCGAATAAAATAAAGAATTTCAAAACAAAAAACGAATCTTCACCATGTAATGATTTTTCAATCAAGAAAAATAAATTCATCAAAATTTGTCAACTTTTAAGCCAAAATATGAGTTTTCTATTAAAGATTTGAATTTTCAACTTGGGAATTTGAATTTTTAACAAAAATCGAACAAAACGATCTGAAAGTGACAGGGACCTAAAATTGGATAAGGCTCAACTGCGCATCGCTATAAAATATTCAGCTTCTCAATTGAAAGACAATGAGTATGATAAAAAAATGCACCAATTTCAAGTAAATAAATCAAGAATCTTAACAATAAAATTTCATGAATTTGGAAAATCGACTTTTTTAGTTCTTAAAGTTCTAATTTCGTATTTGAAGAAATAAAGACTATTTCCTGAAAAAAAGATATTAACGAAAATTTATCCAAAAAAATTATTCTGCTCAGACTATTTTCCCTCAAAGAATAATATAATACTTGATAATCAACAAAATAATTAAATTGTCAACGAAATTGCATTTTTAACCAAATAGTTGAATTTTTCATCCATAAAGCTAAATTCTCCAAAAAATGTTATAGTTGATATTTTAACATAAATTATAAAATTTCTACCGGAAAGGATTAATTTTGAAATCAAACACATTAACTTTCTACCGCGAAAATAAATTTTCAATAAAAAATGGATATTAAAATTATTTCTTGAAAAAAAGATCCTACTCCTTCTTCACTCCATTGGAAATCAAACCACAAACATTCTGATTTCCGGTCAGGTGCTTTTCCAATTAAGCTATTAGAGGGAACAGAATAAACAATCTTAATTCAAGAAAATAACGCTAATTTTTAGCTAGGTTCTAATGGTACAAGTAATTTTTTTAATGAATCTGCTATATCATGAGAGATGGTACCTTACCGACAGTAGATCAACCCTTCAAACCATGAAGGCAGAAAATCTACACAATATCGATCAAGTTAAGAATCTTCAAGAACATACAATGCTTAACGTCTTAATCAGACCAGATGGAAAATAACATTTTCAAATTAAAATTATATCTTGAAAAAAAATCCTACTTCTTCCCTCCATTGGGAATCGAACATTCATTTTAAAAAATAAAAAATGGAAAGTTACATTTCCAGTAAAGATATTCAATTTTAACATTAAAAACCGAATTTTCACTATAATTGTCAACATTGCAACAAGGCAGAATTTTAAAATGATGATATAAATTTCCAAAACAATATGACAAATATTCACCATACAAATATTGTTCAGTCCAGGTAAAAATTATTTAAATTTTTGAACTATTGACTCAAAAGGAAAATTTACTTCAAAAGATTTGAATTTTCAACGGGAGAATATAGGAATCAAAAATTAAAACAGGTTCAGCTGCGGATTGCTAAGAAAACTGAAATTTGCAGTTTGAAAACAATAAAAACTAAAGATATTGATTTGCTCAATTGGAAGACAATAAATATGATCAGAAAAAATTAGCCGATTCCGACTAATTAATTCAAGAATTAAATTTTATAAATTTTGAAATTTTTTTTGTTACTTATCAAAAATCTAAATTCGTATTTTTTAAAAAAACTCATTCTCGAAATATGAAGATTCTGAATAAGAGTAAACCAAATTTAACCCAAAAAATAATTCTGCTTAGACGATTTTTCCTCAAGAGAAAATATAGTACTTGATATTAAAAAAAAACAACTAATTTTTAACCAAAAAGATTAATTTTAAATCCAAAAGTTGAATAATCAACAAAATAATAAATTTTTCAACTAATTAATTGAATTTTTTACCGAATAGAATATTTTTTCACCCATAAAGATGAATCTTCAATAACCAAAAACCCGTTAAAGTTGATATTTTAATATAACTATGAAATTTCTACTAAAAAGGGTGAATTTTTCATTATATTTTCAAACTTTCAATAAAAAAAAATACATTTTAAAATGAAAATTATAAATTTTCAATCCAAAATATAAACCTTTACCATATAAAGATTTTTCAATCAAGAAAAAATATGTATCCAAATTCTTGAACTTTTAAACCAAAAACGAATTTTCTGTAAAACAGTTAAATTTTCCAACCAAAAATATAAATTTTAAATAAAAAAGTTTATTTTTAATCAAACGCTTGCCCTTTTAACCAACAAAGAGAAAATTTGAAATCAACAAGATTGGGTTTTTACCAAAAATGACGAACTTACAACTAATAAAGGTACATTTTTAACAAAAAATGGAAAAATTACATCTCTAGTAAGAAAGCTTAATTTTTAACTGAAAAAAAAACTTTTCAATAAAATATGTGAATTTTCTTACAACAAAATTATGCTTGAAGCAAAAAGATAAATTTGTAACAATGTTACAATGTTCAACTTCTACATAAGTAGTTTCGGATTTTAAAATTATCTATCTTTTTAACAAAAGGAAATAAAAATTCAGATAGGTGAACGCACGCTTTGCGGACGCGGATTTACTGCCAGTAAGAAAAGAAACCTGAATAAACTAGAACGATCTTGATGCCAACCATTTTTTTCACGCAAAATAAAATGTATTGCTTAATCATCGGAAAAATTCACAAGTGAAAAATTGTGCATCCAACTCTCGATTCGGTACATTCATGAACCGCATCTGTCGTTTGCTAGCTGATGCAAAATAATAAATAAAAAATGACATTTACACGCTAGAAACGAATAGAGGCAATTTATTTCTTTAGTGGCGTTATAAAAACAGATAAATAAAAAAAGAGATAAAAAAGATAGATATAGTATGCATAGTGAACAGATAAACATGTTGGCGAAGTGCCCATAATCAATGGAAGGAGAAATGTAGCAATTATTCAAAAAAATATGTTTGTATTGTATAGTACGAATTAACGATTTAATATTATCATTACGTCTCATTTGAGAGAGATAATTTGCTTTGAAATTCGCTTTTCAAATGTTTGGATCGCTCAAATATTTTTATTGTGGTTTAATGAAGTCATCTCACACTTCTCAAATTTTTCTTTCAATCTATGCTCTATTGTGTCCATGGCTTTCAATTCGCGATTGAATTTTAGTTCATTGAAAATAAATTTATAGTCCCTAACAACTTTTATCAAAACCTATTGTTGCATTTCTTTTCATTATAGTTCATTAATTATTCCTTTTTTAAAATAAAAAACTATTATATAAATTACCTTCAGACATTACTTCCTCTCTTCTACACCCCTTCATTTTCAATAATTTCCCCGACTTCCTCTCGCTTACACTTACTTCCCCCATTTTCCATCCATAATTTCCCCTTATTTCCCTTCATTTCTACCATTTACTCTCTAGAACATTTTTCTTAGCCTGTCTAGTTTCCTTTCCTTTGTTTCCCTTACTTCCACTCTCATCATTTCTTTTACCCCCTCGCCCCACATATCCTAAATTTCCCATCATCCACCTTATCTTTAACCCATTTTTCCCGAATTTTCCTTAATCCTCTAATTCCCACTGCTTCCTCTCTCTTTAATTCTCTTACTTACATTCTTTACATTTTCACTCACTTCCCCTACTTGCCTTTCCCTCATCCCCCCTCATTTCACAAACCCTTAGTCCCCGTAACTTTCCGTCATTCCCTTCCCTTGCTTCCCTAACTACCCCTTTCTTCACCTCCCCTACCTTTCTCTCACCTTATTTCCCATCACTCACTACACTTCCACTTCCCAATTTTTTTTTATTGACCCTTAATTTTTGTATCATAATTTCCCTTCACTTCTGATAATTTCCCCTAGCACCCCCTACTTCCCCATTTCTCTGATTTCCTCAGTATTTCTCTTTTTCTTTCCTCTAAGTTTTCCTTTATTCCCTTCCCCACAATTCTTTCTTTAATATTACTTTCAATATTTCCCACTTCTTGCTTCCCTAACTTTCCTTTTCATCATTTTTCATCACTTCTCTTACTTCCTTTTCTCAATTTTTCCTAATTTCACTCACTTCTCCTACCATGATTTCCCAACACCTCCCTTAATTTCTCCCTCTGCCCCTATTTATCAACCAAATTTCCCTGCTTTCCCTTACTTCCTCCCCTTTCTGTTCCCTGATCTCTCCTTATTTCCCATTTCCTTAGTTCCCCTTTTTTTCCTTAGTTCTCTTCCCTTTGCTAACTTCACTTTTCATCTCCTTTTTTCTACTATAATTTTGCGCCACTTCCCCTATTTTACCCTCACTCCCCTTACTCCCACTTCTCCATTTCGCCAAATTCCCTACTTCCTCTCCTTTTTTACTCTCACATCCCCTATTCACTCTTACCATATTTTTCCTCACTTCCTCTACTTCCTTTCCCCTCATTTACCATCATTTTCCCTCCTTGGAAAAAATGCGGCTATGGAACCCTAAAAAGGGTCAATATTACATCTAACATCTGAATTTGGCAATTTCTATTGTGGATAGAGATTTATCTACATAGAATTAAAATTGAAATAAATGACTCACTCATTTTTTGTAAAATAAAGAACACTTCGGTGACTGAGTGAAAGGAAAGTTCTAATCGAATCACAATACGATTTCCAGTAAGAGATTTAGAATTTTCTGTTGTAACATTTTAAAGAAGATCTAAACTCCAAAGTTTAGGTTGTGTTAGTTTGTTCATCTGAAATTAGCATTTTTTAACCAAAATAATCATCTAGATTTCCAATGTGAATTTTTTTTTCTATTTCATATTTTTTCCGGTGTTCTACATCAAAAATGGGTATGTCAAATACAAAAATATGAGATTTCAATGATTACGGATTATTCAGTCATTTTCGTTTGTTGTTTCTATAAGCCTTTTTTACCGGAATGTGATACCTTTTATCAAAAAATGCTGGATTTTAAGGAACTCTAATTTTTGAACAATTTTAGGGTTTCTCTAGGGTTTCACATAAAAAATTAGTATTTGAAAATTAAAAATCATTGCAGCTCGAACAGGATTTTCATTTTTCAAAGAGTTTCAAATTATATTTTCATTTTTCACATTAAATCGATTATTTTAAACAAAAATGGTTAGATTTCGAAAAAGATTACTAACTTTCTATCATATTATGTTAGTGTTTTTCCTCGGAAGTTATTAGTGCTTTCAATTAAAAATTATTATATTTTAAAGAATATGTACAATTTTTCAACTACTTTAGGATATGTTGGCTTATTTCATCTGAAATTAGTATTTTTAAACAAATATCATTAGATTTTAATTCAATTACTATAGTTTAAAGACATAAAATTAACAAGCTTGATCAATCTTTCATTATATTAGTGTTTTTCGTTGAGAATTAAAACGTTTTTGAACATTTTTAGGTTACGTTGGCGATCGATTATTTTTATTAAGTTCAAAGAATGTTATATTTCAAAGTGATGTAAAATTTGTGTGAAATTTTACGTTAATGTGCCGATTTTCGTCATAAATATTGGCATGGATTAAAAAATATATACACAATTTTGAAACAATTTAAGGTTATGTCAATATTTTTCGCCAGGAATTGGTTACTTAAATCCAATAATTCTTGTTTAAAATAATAAAATTTACAAGCTTTGCCAAATTTTAACTAATGATTTGATTTACTTCGTTTGTTTAAAATAATTTATGGTAAATTAATTGTTACATTATATAATTTACAGTTATCATGTATAGCAACATAAAATTTTAAAAAAATTTTATAATCGAATTTTTTTAGTACTTTTGTCCATTATTGGTATTTTTTAAATTTGTAGAGAAATATATTCTGTTCAATAGTAATATTCAACACATTTTGAAATTCTGAAATCTATTGAGATATAAAATTTCGAAATTCAGATGCCTAAAGCTACAATTCTGTGAGTGAAGTATCATAAAGCAGGATATGAGCTATGCCGGAAATTACAAGCAGGGCATAATCTGGTTCCTAATATCGCTCTTCTTATCAGACAGAAGAATAGGTCAGAGGCCCTTGAGGTAATTGGAAAGGCCAACTATTTTCTTTCGTAACAAGTTCTTAAATTAAAATTGAAAATAGTTATGACAAAAAATGGTTTCAATTGATAGTATCTATTATCGAAAATAATAATAGAAAAACAATAAGGACAATATTTTAAATAATTTAGGAAAGTTGATGTCCTAAATTCAGAATTAATATATAAGCTATTCCACGCGAGATTTACCCACTAAATTTTGTTTGCGCAAAATACTTTTTTCCGTTTTTTGTTAAAAAATATTAAATACGTATTTTGTTTCAGTATGCGATGCAAAATTTCGGAAAAATAATTGTTTGACAATTATCGTGTTAAAAGAAGTGATCGTCTTAACTTTTTTATAACTGAAAAAGTATGTACAAAAAAAAATTTAACATTTTATCTAATATACGGTTGAACCCGAACTTCTAAATGAAGTATACTGAAAAATTGCTTCATTGAATTTTTATAAATAAATTAGGCATTTTTATAAACAAATAGAGAATTTAAACAAGGACCTAATTTCTTTCACTTTTTTGTGGATTAATATTCCTAACACATTTGAGAATTTACTGTAAAAATTTCAGAGTGGTGAAATGAATAGTTGTTGAATAATGCATTTTTAACTGAAGCTGTTACACGCTTCAAGCATGCGTGCTACGTGTTTTTTTTAAACAGACTTTTTCAGTTATAAAAAAGTTAAAACTTTAACACGATAATTTTCAAACGTCTATTTCACGGAAATTTTGCATATCATATTGAAATAAATAAAAACCCAAATTTTTATGTAAAACATTAAAATAACTTAAAATTGTTATGATATGTAAATAGCCTTTAGAATTTAACTTTTCATGAAAAATACTAATCTGCATAAAAAAATACAAAAATAATCTAAAATTGTTAAAAGATTCTAAAGCTTTTTCAGATTGTAATAATTTTTATTTTCAAATTACAGTGCAACCTCATTTTTCTTTAAAAATACCAATTTCTGTCAAAAAACACCCACATAACACAAAATTTTTTAAAATATTATTTGAGTTATAATGATTTTTGCAACCAAAAATTTCTTTGATAAACGTTAATATAACTAGAAACTATTTGACAATTGCCATTTTTTTAATATAATGATTTTTGTTTCAAGATACTAATTTTTCGTGTATAACACAAAACACAACCTAAAATTTCTGAAAGTTGCGAAAATCGAAATTTTAATCAAATTTTAATAGTTTTAATAATTTTAATCATTTTCAATCAGAAAATCGAATTTTCTTATTGAAAATACCATTTTCCGACGAAAACACACAATAATAATCTAAAATTGTCAAAAGATTCTGAATCTTGGAAAAAGTAAATATTTTTGTTTCAAAATACTAGTCCAAGGTTTATAACACAAACATAACCTAAAATTGATAAAAGATCTGAATCTTCTTTAAAATCTGATTTTTTTATTAATCATACCAATTTCCGCAAAAAAACACGAAAATAATCAAAACTTCTTCAAATATTTTAAATATTGTCCGAACTATAATTATTGTTCTTTTGCCATACCAGTTTTTGATGTAAACGCTGATCTGACCTAAAATTGTTAAAAATTCTAAATCATCTTAAAAATCAAATTTATTATTTAAAAAATAAATTTCCCGCGAAAATAGCAACAAAAATGAAATTGTTATAATATTTTAAACCGTGTTCCAATTCTTTTCTTTTAATATAATTTTTTTCGGTGAAACGCTGACATAACCTACCATTGTTAAAATATATGATTCGTATTTAAAACCTAGTTTTTAAATTAAAAGCAACAATTTTTGCAGAAAAACACAAAAACAATCAAAAATTCTTCAACGATTCTAAATCTTGTTCAAACTATAATGTTGGTTTTAAAAAAAATGCTATGGTGTAAAACGCTAACGTAACCTTTAATAACACAGCCACACAAAAAAGTGTGCGGATCTGGTAACAAGGCACACGTATTCCTATGGATTTTGGGGCGCTGAATTTAAATTCGGTATCAAAAATCCCCCATCACGTCATGATTGAGCCATAACCTCAAAAATGACGAAAAATCATGCACTGAGGCGAACAAATTTCAAAATAATGCCAGTGATGCAAATTTTCACTTCAAAAACATGTCGACAACTGTGAAGGATCAACCCTTGCCTGATATCAACTTATTTAACATAACTTTACCCAACAAAACCTGACCTCACCTAACCTGAATTAACAGAAATTTATTGAACTACACGTAAAGCTCTGGAAGCATATTTTCCCAGTAGCAAATTCGTGCTACATCGAATGGGTCAACTCGAGCCTAACCTAGAAATAAATCTAACCTAGCCTAACCTCACGAAACACAATTAAACTGATTGTGTTGTCCTGTTGTGTTTGCGGTACCGTTTGAATCAGCTTGGGCTTAACCTGCAAAGAGGTCAAACCTGTCCTAACCTAAAAAAACCTAACCTAACCGATTACGCTGATAAACACGAAAGTTAGTACAAATATATCCCTTAAGTTTAAGAAAAGCAGAGAGAAAAAATTTTTGAATAAAACTCTTATTCATTTGCATGTTTAAGTTACAGTTCTACATTTGCATTAATACAAACATTCTCAGGTTAATTGAAATGGGGTCAATTCTACTTGTAGTTCTAAGTTTCTTCCATTGAGTAATGTGCGTCTAAATTTTTAACCACCTGTAGTACAATGAAATCAATTTTATTGTGTTACAACGGGAACACTTAAGTTAAGTTGTGTTACGTTAAGCAAAATTTCGTTAGGTTCTGTTAAGTTAGATTCATTTGTAGGTCAAGATCGAGTTAACCTATTAAATATAGCACACATTTAAGACTGAGAACCGTACGCTTACATAGCTACACGTGTGGTTGAATTTCATTCGGCTAGCTTAGTTTAGGTCAGGTTTTGTTAGGTTAGGATAGGTTAAACCTCTATGTAGGTTAAGCCGAAGCTGAATGAAACGGCAAAGCAAACACAGCGGGACAACACAATGAGTTTAATTGTGTTACGTGAAGTTAAGTTAGGTTAGGTCAGGTTTTTTTAGGTTAGGATAGGTTTGACCTCTTTGCAGGTTAAGCCCAAGCTGATTAAAACGGTACCGCAAATACAACGGGACAACACAATCAGTTTAATTGTGTTTCGTGAGGTTAGGTTAGGTTAGGCCAGGTTAGAATTATTTCTAGATTAGGCTCGAGCTGACCCATTCGATGTAGCGCATATTTGCTACTGGGAAAATATGCTTCCAGAGCTTTACGTGTAGTTCAATAAATTTCTTTTAATTCAGGTTAGGTGAGGTCAGGTTCTGTTAGGTAAAGTTATGTTAAATAAGTTGATATCAGGCAAGGGTTGATCCTTCACAGTTGTCGAAATGTTTTTGAAGTGAAAATTTGCATCACTGGCATTATTTTGAAATTTATGTGCCTCAGTGCATGATTTTTCGTCATTTTTTGAGGTTATGGCTCAACCATGACGTGATGGGTAATTTTTGATACCAAATTTGATTTCAGCGCACCAAAATCCATAGGAATATGTGTGTCTTGTTACTAGATCCGCACACTTATTTTTGTGTGGCTGTGTAATTCAAAATTATGAAACTCTGAAATCTGATTATTTTCCTGTTAAGAAAACCGATTTTCTCTGAAAAACTTTAATATAACCTGAAACTGTTTAAAATAAAAAATGCGTGTTAAAACGATAATGATTATTGTTTTAAAATACTAAGTTTTTTACGTAAAACCCTAAAATAGCCCAAAATTGTTAGAACATGTCAATAGCCTTTAAAATTTAATTTTTTAAGAATAAATACTAAACTCCGGCCAAAAAGTACAAAAATAATCTAAAACTGTTAAAATATTCTAAAACTTTTTCAGACTGTAATAATTTTTGTTTTAAAAATACAGTTTTTGATGTAAAAAGGCTAACGTAACTTAAAAAGGTTAAAAATTGCAAATCGTATTTACAATCTGATTTTTCTTTAAAGCTACAAATTTTCGTCGAGAAACACCGATATAATAAAAAGATTTTTAATATTCTCAATATTATTTGAATTATAATGATTTTTGTAAAAAAAAAATTTCCTTTAATAAACGTTAATATAACTAGAAACTGTTCACAAATCGTACTTTTTTCAAATATAATGATTTTTGTTTCAAAATACTAATTTTTCCTGCATAACATAAACATAACCTAAAATTCTCGAAACTTGTGAATCTTCTTTAAAATCTAATTTTCTTGTTGAAAATACCATTTCCCGACGAAAGCGCACAAAAATAATCCAAATTGTCAAAAGATTCTAAATCTTATCCAAACTATAATAATTTTTGTTTTAAGATGCCAGTTTTTGATGTAAAACGCCAACGCTACTTATTAATGTTGAAAATTTAAAATCGTCTTTAAAATCAAATTTTTTATTAAAAACACCAATTACCGGCGAAAAACACAAAAAAAAATTGAAAATTGTTAAAACATTTTAAATCTTATTCAAATTATTTTTTTATATCAATTTTTGGTGTAAACCTCTGACATAACCTGCAATTGTTATAAATTTGTGATTCGTCTTCAAAAACTATTTTTTTCATTCAAAATAGTAGCAATTTTCCGAAAGACACAAAAATCATCAAAAATTCTTGAAAGATTCTAAATATTGTCGATACTATAATTCTGGTTTTTACATATAATTGTATGGTTTAAAACGGTAACGTAATCCTAAATTCTTGAAAATTATGAAAAATTGAAGTCTAATGATTTTTACGTTAAGAAAACCGATTTTCTGTGAAAAATGTTAATATAAGCTGAAATTTTTCAAAAATTAAAAATCCTATTCAAACTAAGAGGATTTTTGTTCTGAAATACCAATTTTTTGCGTAAATTCCTAAAATTATATAAAATTGTTGAAAATTATAAAATTTCTTTAAAATATAATTTTAAAACACAAACAATTTTCAGCGAAAAATACAAGAGTTATCCAAAATTGTTGAGATTCTAAATTCTATTCAAATTGTAATAAGTGTTGTATTAAAATATTAGTTTTGGGTGTAAAACGCTAACGATACTTAAAATTGTTAAAAAGTTATGAACCTTTAAAATATAATGACTTTTTCTCTAAAAAAAGATTTCCTATGAAAAACTTTAATAACCGGTTTTTTGTGTGTCAACTCTAACATAACCTAAAATTGTTAAAAGTTGTTAATCGTCTTCAACACATAATTTAAAAATATTAAAAATATAATTTTCCAGCGTAAACACAAAAATAATCTAAACTTGTTGAAAAATTCTAAATCTCGTTCAAACTTTAATCTTTTTTGTTTTAAAATATCAAGTTTCAACGCAAAGCACTAACATAACCTTAAATTGTTAAAAATTAAGAATCGTCTTTTAAATATATTTTTTTATTAAGAATTTTAATTTCTGGCAAAACACACCAAAATATTCCAAAGTTGTTAAAATATTCTAAATCTTGTTCAAAATATAATAATTTTTATTGCAGTATGAAGTTTTTGCTGTAAGACACCCATGTAATCTAAAATTGTTTAAAAATATATAAACCTTTAAGATCTAATGGATTTTGTTTCTAAAAATTAATTTTCTGTGGAAATTTTAATATGACCTAAAATTCTTTCTTTTTATTTTTAGTTGAAAATACCAATTTCCGACGAAAAATTCCAATATATAAAACTAACCTAAACTTGTTCAAGAATTCTTAACTTTTAAAATCTAATAATTTTTACTTAAAAATACAAATTTTCGTTGGAAACGGTAGTAAGCCCGAAAACTGCAATTAAAAAAATTTTAATCCTTGAAATCTAATTGGTTTTTATTAAAAATAAATATTTCCATTCTAAAGAGCTAACATAACCTTAAATTGTTAAATATGGTAAACCTTGAGGATGATTTTTTTCAATTCTAATTTTCAGTGAAAACAAATTTAACGTTACCTATTTTTTTCAAAACCTTTGAACCTTTTTCAAAGCTTTATAATTTGATATTAAAATTATTTTTTATTCTAATTTCACGCCAAAAGTATTCTAATAAAATGTATAATAATTACAATAATTCATTAGATAATTTGCAGATGAAATGTTTAAATTTCAAACTTCAGAAGCAATTATTGCCAGATTTTCTAAATTTATATCGTTACACTACTTTTTTAAATAGGATATTTTTTTATCATGGCTTAAATCATATAATTCCCGAAAAAAAATTATAATATAATACACAATTTTGTTACTAATACTAATAATACTACTAATACTAATAATATATTTATAATATATATTTTTTAATCCTGAGCGTATTCGGTGAGTTTACAAGGAAACTTCTTAAACTCCCAATTAGATTTTAAGTAAAGAAAAAGGAAAAAGAATATTTCCTTGACTTTGAACTTTTTAGACCGCCTGTGGTCAAGGTTGCAACTTTAATAGCTTTTGAAATTAACTCTTTGATTGGTTTCCCTATCGACGCCTCAGACACGTTCATCAACTTATTTTATTTTTTATTATTTTTTATTTTAGATTTACTAACTACCCTTTTAAAATTTATTTCTCATTTAAAAAAATTAATTAACTGAAATGACAATAAATCTAAAAATTGATTTGGATAAAGTTGGTTGAGGAATAATTCCTTATTAACTATATTTTCCATTAGCTTTTATAATAATCGCTTTTTAATATTCTTGCTCGGCAATTAAAATCTTTAAATCGTCTAATAAATTATTTTAGATATAACACATATTTCATGTCAGAGACTTTTGCTGGAAATTAATATTTTGAAAATATTTTTAACATAAAAATGAAGAAGAAAAATTGAAAACTTTAAAAAAGTTTTTTGGTTACTTTGTTGTTTTACATGAAAAACTAGTATTTTCAAACTAAAAATCATTATAATTTGAACAAGATAAAGAATCTTTAAACAATTGTTAGTATTTTTTTTATCTGAAATTTATATTTTTAATTTAAAAAATAGATTTTGATAAGATTCACGAATATGGACAATGTTAGATTATGTTAGCGTTTAAAAAAATTGTATTTCAAAACAAAAATCATTATAATTCGAAGAAGATTTACAACTTTCCAACAGTTATTTTATAGGAAGGAGTTAATTTAACAAAAAATCACTAGATTTTGAAGTTCTATCATCTCTCAACATTATTAGGTCACGTTGTAGTTTTATTTCAAAAATTTATATTTTTAAACAAAAATCACTATAATCTGAACAAGATTTAAAATTTGCAACAAAGTTTGCATTAAGTTAGTATTTTTCTTTAGAAATAAGTATTTTCGAAAAAAGATATATAATTTAAGGAGGAATTACAAATTCAAAAATTTTCAGTTATGTTTGCGTTCTATACCAAAAAATAAATGTCATTATAGTTTGAACAAGAATTGCAATTTTTGAAATTCGATTATTAAAAAAGTACTTGATCAATCTTTTCAATACTTGGCAGATATAATAAACGATATGTGAAGTTTCCAACTAAAGCAAGATTGAGTGAAAAATTCTTATTTAAACTGTTTATTTATAACTTTTTTATAAACAAATTCGATTTCTTGAATCAGCTTTTTCAATAATTTGTTTGCAATAATTTATACACAATTAGCATTATTTCAAAATCGGCAATTCCAAATAAAAAGATTTTTTTTGTAATTTTTCCTTGTTTTGTCTAGAATATTGTCTTAAAATTTTTAAGTGGAGAATCATTTGCTTTGGAGATGCCAATTGAGAAATAATACTAATTGTTTAAAAATTTGTAGCAAACAAATTATTTTTGAAAAACTGAATTTTTAATCATAAAAGCTGGACTTTAAAGTAAACCATATTGCACTATTTTTTATCATGGTCCAATTTTCTTAGTTAAAAAACTGGACAATTTACGAAACATTTGAAAAAGAACCGATTTTCTGGGTCAAAAGATAAAAAATCGATATTTCAGAAATTATTAATATAAGAATGAAATAAAAAAAATACGTGTCATTTTTTTCCATTCCAGAATAAGAGAAGAAATTTCATTAGAAAAACTTAGTTACAAATCTGACCTGGAATGATCCCAATGGTAAATAAAAAAAAAAAAATAAAAATAAAAAAAATAGTCCGTTGCAAATATGAGTTCCAAAATACACAGAAGCACTTAAGAGCGCTTGAAACGAACAAATGTCGTCATCAGCGCACGGTGTGTCATTTACGGACAAAAATCGACCGACAGTGAAATTCTTAACTGATTTTGATGTTTTTTTATGAATGCCCGTAAGGCTTGAGGCTATAACGAATGGATGGCGACATTTTCTTTTGACTCAACAGAAATTTGTTATTTAACAACCAAGTTAAAACTTTTTGTTGCTGAACTTTTTCGTAATACCATTTGTTCTAAAACTTTCAAATTCATGAAAAAAGGTCATTAATAAATGTAATAACTAACTAAAGATAATTTTCAGTGGGTAAGAGTAATAACAAAAATAGCTAATAGTGTTATAAACAATTTAATTTAAAAAGTCATTTTTTCGTGATTCGCAATGATAACCTAATTTTAACCCATAGCTTTTGTATAATGTATCGCATATGATAATGTACGCTTACAATAAACTAATAATAGCTCATTATTGCGGAATCAACTTAAAATGTTTCGCCAAATACTCCTTGATATACTATTTTTCATATTGAGTAAAAAATGTTAATTTTTTAAACATTTTTTATGAACAAATAAAAATTTTTACCATTTTTTCATGAATAGGATGGATTTTTTTTGCGAAATTATAAAAACATTTCAGTGATGAAATGTTGTTACAGGCTTATACTGCCCAATACGTCGAAGGCATTTTTGGTTAGAGTTGGTTTTTATTTGATCATTTTGCACGGGGCTGTCCCGGTATATATCAACAGTCACGGACGAATTTTTATAATGCAATCAAGTGATCTGATGTGAGCAGTCTGCCCAGACATATTGGACAAAGCCTGGTTTTTACCCCATCATTGACGGACTGGGTTGCAGTCAAGTACACGATGGGGGGACCTACAGCTTAAGGTGGGTTCCGAACCACCAGAACCTCGGTAAAGGTACATTGAAAAATTTCTAGAGGTACCGGCTCAGGGATCGAACCCCGGACCTCTGAGGTGAAGTCCGAGTGTCTAACCAACTGAGCCACCGAGGCTCGCTTCAGTATTCACCACTATTATTATTATTATTATTATTATTATTATTATTATTGGTATTTTGGGTTGCGATTGTCACAGCCCCTAAAGCTTGGGTGATCTCGTTGCGTCCCTTTATAAGCCTTAAGCATGACCCCAAAGGTCTCTCCATAAAGAGAGGACCGCCACCACGCTATTGGCTGATATTTCAGACTCACGGATGCAGAAGCCGCCTGTAAATGTTCTACGTTTCCCCGCAATCGTAGGGCAGTGACAGAGAATATTAGTGGAAGTCCCATTATCCTTTCCCCACAGACACTGGAAATGCCTACAACTGGACCAGGTCCAGTAAAATTTCCCTTTGTTGCTAGCTTTGCTAGCCTGTCCGATATCTCATTGCCCCTAATGCCACTGTGTCCAGGGATCCAGAGCAGAATGACTCGGTTTGCTGTCACTAGCTTATTCAGTGCCTTAAAGCACTCCCATACTAGCAGCTACGTGGTCGTTGTTTCATTCAGAGCCATGATAGCAGCCCTGCTATCTGAGCAGATGCGAATGTTACTTTTTTACGCCATATTCCATTGCCTTCTAGGCACACTTGATCAAGACGATACTCTCAGATTGTAGAACTGTTGCATAGGACCCCATCGCAATTGTGAAGCCCATTCCGTTCCTTCTACGATATACAGCTGCTCTAGCGTTCTCCTTGTTCTTGGAGTCATCTTTAAACCATTTGTCTCCATCACTGAGCAGGTGTGCCTCGCCGTTAGCCCATTCCTCTTTCGTGGATAGGCTAACTCAGCACTTCTTGTCGAATAGGTAGCGACATGTGGACATCTTGTCCCTTAGCATGATCAGTGTCTGTCTCCTCGCGATGTCGATTGTTATCCGCATAACTGTCGAGATACTGCTATTGTTTACCATATTTAATCTCTAGGGCACCGTCGCATCCACGTCCTTTATGGTGAGATGGATGGGCTCCAAACCTATTAGTGCCCCTTGGGCCATCGTGGGTGTCGATTTCGAGGCACCAGTCATACCTCTCAGAACCAGTCCCCTGATTCTTTCCAATTGGGATTCATCATTTTGGTTATAAATAGAACTTTTTTGGGGTTTAATTCATTTTATTTGAAATTTGAACTAATTTGTTTAAAAAATCATCAAAAACTTGGCTTTTGGTTAAAATTCATGTAATATGTTGAAAGTTCGTCTTGTTTGGTAAAAAATTGATCTTCTTCTTTAGAAATCCATATTTTAGTTGCAAATTCATCTGTTTTTGGTCCCAATTTAATCTTTTTTTAAATTTTACCATTTAGTTGAAAATTCAACCACGCATTTGGTTAGAAATAGTACTGTTTTTGAAGAATTTTGATTATTTTGTTAAAAATTCGAATAACTTGTTAGAAAATTCTTTTAAGTCAATCCTGAAACTTCTTCACCTTGAGTCAAAGAAACATGCTATTATTTTGTTTAAAAAAATATTTTTAGCCCAACCAATAGTCAACATCGCTAAAAAAAATACCTAAATTGACCATTTTTGAATGCTTTGAACGCCACTAAATTTTTTGCCCGAAAAAACAAAATAATAGCATGTTTCTTTAATTCAAGCTGAAGAAATTTTAGTTTCGACATGTTCATCTTTTTTGAAAATGTGTGCATAGGACTCAATCCAAAAAACATGCATTTTGGGCATTTTCAAATAATTGTGAATTGCGCGAAAATTTATCAAAATTTTTTAAAATTATTGTTCACTAGTAAAAATTGTACATAAAAAAAATTCGCCATAATTTTTGAAGCAATAGGGAAATTTGTTGGAACTTTTAACATTTTTAATTTTCAATTTAAAGAAGGGAACAGAAGATATTAAACGAATTCAAATTTTTTTATTTTTTTTTTATCTCAACCCACAAATTTCTTTCGCTCAGCTCAAAAGATTCAACTAATTTGATCATTTAAGTAAGTAATTTGAGTAAGTGCGGTTCAAAACAACAGAACGCGCAGGGCTCCTGACAATGGGTCGGCCAACAATGCCGACCAATCTAGAGCTGGGGGAGCCAATGAAAATGGATTCAATGCGATGGATCGGCGGGATCTCGCGACCTTTGGGTGGACGGAGCAACTGAATCACGACATGCTAGAGTGCTACGATGCGAGTGTGGCCCGTGAGCGGGGTACATGGCACGACGGCTGCATGCTCTGTGGTGCGAGAAACACCCGGAGCTATCGCACTTTTCGCAGCAACGTCTGCGAAACCATGCTGAACTACTCCGTAAAAGGGGCTATGTAAGCGGAACACCTATTCTACCATAGCTAGAACAAGCCGGCAACAAAGAAAGAGAGGCTACACTAAGACCAACCGCGGGCAGGCATCCAATAGATGAAGTGCGATGCTTTACCACCCGGAGAAACATAAAGATAGGCTGGGCAAGACAGTACGCGTCCCGCATTCAATGTGTGATTGACTATATCACATCTGGCAGGAATTTTACCGCCAAGGTTCGAAAGTTTGCGCGCGAACTCCGGACCCGTTATCACACACTTAACAAGTCAAAGCTGGTGACCATCAGGCAGCATATTGTTGAGCGAATACGGATACTATCTGACGCTAAGAGAAGTCTTAGAGCGGTGGGTCAGAGAAAATCAACAGTTTCTCTCTGACCCATCTCGACTCTTCCAAGACCCTCCATTTCCTGTCGAACACCCACCCAACCCAGAGGAGGTCGAAGTATTTTGGAGAGAAGTCTCCGAAGTTCAGCATAGACTGGACGAAGACTCAGAAAATATAAATAGCTTCAAGGAGTTATGTGTTGCCCTCATAACACCTGATAAAGAATGTCCACCCATCACTACCGAGGAGGTGAAAAAAGTATTAAGAGGGATGAAGAACTATTCCGCACCGGGACCAGATTGTATCAAAACCTTCTGGTGGAAGAAGTTTTCTTCAACCTATCAGCATTTGGCCCGTATTCTCACCCCATATTTGAAGTCGGAAGAGCCGATTCCAGAGTGGTTGGTGGAAGGGCGCATAATACTCCTACCGAAAATAGGCAACTTAGCTGACCCGAAGAACTACAGGCCAATAACGTGTCTGAACACGCTTTATAAGATATTCACAGCTATCCTAAATGATAGGATTGTTCGGGCAATTGAACCTGTGTGGTAAGAAATGTATGAACAACGAGGCTCAAAGAAAGGCGTAGCCGGATATCGGGAGAACCTGCTCATCGATAGATGTGTCTGCAAAAATGCAACATTCTACCAGCGTAACCTGTCGATGGCCTGGATTGATTATCGGAAAGCTTTCGATTCGACATCCCATAGACTTATCATCTGTCTTTTGAAAATCTTAAAGGTTCATCCGCAAATAG
>NC_046666.1:36504024-36506714 GCF_010883055.1 Belonocnema kinseyi | reverse complement strand
TCATCGGCGCTCTTGGAGGTGCCAAGCTTTCACTTGCTAATGGCCTAAAAAGCATCCCTGCGTGTCAACAATATGCTGGAACACTTGCGGGAAAAATGCAGAGGGCGGTTGTCCTTGGGTCACTCCGTGTTCTTAGGGTACACGAGGCTTTTGCTGGAACGTTGTATTGATTCCTTCACAGACTGTAACCACCTATCTCACGGTTGTGAGACGTGGTTGCGGCTGAAATTTTACCGCGATTTCGCTGGAAGCGGGTGCAATTTTTCATATTAGCACTCGCTCCCGGCGTAATCCTGCGGTTGTCCTTATGACAAACTCTTAATTATATATATATATATATATATATATATATATATATATCAACTGATAATACGTACCTGCTTGCCAAAAACAATTTTGCTGAAATATTTTTATTGACTTTTAATTTTTTCTATCATATTACTAATTAAATAATTAATTAATTCGCTCAATATATATTTAGGCATTTTTTAGTCTTCTGTCTTTTTAATAGAAATATGAATACAGGTCTATATTTTTTGCGCATAAAAAGAATTCTTTAAATTGTATGGAATGCTTACGTTAAAATTCCAAGTATTATACTTTTTATGAATGAAATAGTAAAAGAAAACATTTTTTGATATTATAATAAAGTATTTTTTAGTTTCTAGTTTTTTAAATAGAAATATAAAAATAAAGTAAATATTTTGTTGCATAAAAAGGATAATTTGAATTTCCGGAATGTTCACGTAAATATTTGAATTATCCTCTTTAGGAATACAATATTAAAACAAAACTTCTTATTTTTTGCTTTTCACAAGTTTTCATTATAAAAGTAAAAAAATGGAATTTCAAGGTTAGGATTTTCAATCAATAACTTAAATTGCCGCTGGTAAAATTGCCGCTGGTAAAATTGCCGCTCGAACAAAGCTGAGTTTATTGCGCCGCCTCGTAGCATCTGGTCAAAATAATCCTTTTAAATGCAGCGGCATTTGCTACTATTCTTACGCTTGCTGCATTACTCCGAAGAGCGCATCCAGATGCTGACCGCGCACGATAACGAGTATATCGTTCACATAGCCTATAACGTGGAGGTCCTAATTCGTGAGTAGATGAAGCAATTCATCCGCTAAAAGGCATCACAGCAAGGGTGATAGAACACCTTCCTGCGGACATCCCGAGTGAACGGTTCCACATAAAGTGGTGTCACCCTTAGTCGTGGTTAGATTTCTATTGGCCAAAATGTGGCAGGTCCATTCCACGACTGCACTAGGCACACCTTTCTGCTTCAGTTGTTTTTCAATTAGGTTAACTGCAGTGCTTAGGGCCGTCTCAGTCGAGTGACCAGCCCTATAGGCGTGTTGTTGCTTGTGAAGAGGACTACTTGACCAGAACTTACCGCGGATATATCTGTCCACGAGTCTTTCCACTGTTTTTAGTAGGAACATAACCCAACTTCAGACTAGCTCTAGCAAGTCTCACAAACGGCCCAATGATGATCTCACCAGCGCTCTGTAAGAGGGCTGGATATATACCAGCCAGACTGGGAGACTTGTAAGGACTGAAGGACTTCAGGGCCCACCTGACCCTGGCTGGTGTGACAATCTCGTTAGCTAGCCACCGTTTCGGGCGGCTTTGACTGCCTCGGAGGTACCTCTGCTCCTTTCTCAATATCAGTGCAAAAGTTTTTCTAGCTTTCATGCTTTGCCTTACGTATTGCGCTCCTATACTCACTCCTCATCGATTTAAATGAAGTCCATAGTTCCTTCGTTATGCCAAAACTGGTACGTCCGAAACTCTTTCTGGTTATCCTGCGAAGCTCTTCGAGTTTCAAATTCCACTAGTGTGTCTCTCCAGCCTTTCGGACTTTTTACGGGGTGTTCCCCGTATTAAAAATATCTAAATCAGTGGTCATTAGGTATTCCAATAGCTCATTAATTCTTGATTTGATGTCCGTGCTATCCCACAAAGTATTGTAGGAATTAGCATCGTACCCCAGCAGAAGATGAAGACCCGTTACCTTGCAGGATTCTACCAGTGTACGTACATCCACAGATGGATTGGTGTCGCTCTCATATTGAAAGTAAGCCGATTCCATGACTAGCCTTCCTATTCTTTTAAGATCCATGACTATCACCTTCAAATCTCTGGAACATAGCTCAAGCAGCGGGACAACGTTGACTCCCTTCGCCAGTACGCCTGCCCTTGAATTGGCCTCCTTAGGGTCCCTGTAACAAAAACCAGCCACCCCTAAACCCTTAATGGTATGCCGAACTTACCAGGGTTTCTGGATTAATGAGATACCTGTATGCCTTACAGCCATGCCCCTCTGCAAAACTGCAGAGGAGAATTGGTATGATGCCCTTGTCTGGCCTCTTTAAAGTTGACCTGTCGATAAAAGTAGAAGAGCCTGTTGTTGAAGGCCCTATCGTGCCTGACGATCCGCTAAGACGCTGTCTTAAGTGATGGGGAACCACGCCGTATCCTCAACCATTTTCTGGAGCAACTCTACCCCACCAACCTTAAGAGGTGCACTTTCCCAAGGCCTTTTCTCGGCCAAAAACTTGTGTAGCCAAGTTTTAGCCACTGGGTCAGCTGCCACAAATACAAAGACCCCTCCCCTGCAGAAATAGATCTTGAATTTTAGACATTGATCTGGAGAGCCTCTTTCGAGCGTCCTCCAGGTAGCCTCC
>NC_046666.1:36477864-36503924 GCF_010883055.1 Belonocnema kinseyi | reverse complement strand
GATGACTTCTGAGCCCTTTCTCGCTTTTGAGCCTCAGTGCTGGTTAACGGCGTTGTTGTCACCGATGTGCCAGGTTCTGTAGCTGCTCCAGAGGCCGCTGTGCTTGCCTCCTAAATCGCCTTTTCAGGGAACCGTTGATGCGTTTCTTCTTATTGGGGGACTGATTGACCACTTCTGTTTTCATAACCTCACTCAGAGGGGTCGTCACACCCTCAGCTACCGAAAGAGCTGGGGGCACAGCCGCTGTCTGAGTAAGGCTTGCCGGAGAGACAGATTAGGATGAAAGGGTTATGCTAGACCAGCTAGGAACCAGCCCCTTTCCCCCCTCTGCCAACACCCTTTCTCCTTCTTCTTTTCGAATTTTTTCGTGATCAATTTTTTGCGAAATAATCTTGAAATTTTTTGCCAAGTTCACCTTGCGGTCATATTTTTCATAGTGACAAAACAATGTTACTTTTTTAAACAATATTTATGAGCAATTGCACCATTTAACCATTTTTTATGACTGGGATTGATTTTTTTTTGCAATTAATACGGAATTCCTTGCGAAAGAATCCTTGCTATCATATTTTTTATAATGACCTGATATGCATTACGGGGAGGTTTCTCAATCGAACTTTCCATATCATGTGGCCTTGAAAAGGGCTGGATTATTTAGAGAATGAAAACTCCTTCATCTGTCAACTTCTGAAGAAAAATTAAATTAAATTTCCTTACAGAAACGGATTCCTTTGTGAAGAAAGAATAAATCTATCACATCAAGCTGCTAGAAAAAGTTCGTGCCTATTCCATTGATTTCAGTGAACTGAGTGTTGGTATCAGCTTTGACTTGAAGTGTACGATGAATGATTGAAAGGTGTGTAATATTCTTACTGGACCGAATGCGTCTTCTTTCTGCGATATTTATGGGGTTTGAGCAAAACATGTTAACAAATTACCATATGTAGCTAAAATTCCATGCAATTAGGCATACTCGTACTTATTTGTTCTCAGATTTTTAACATTTGGAAAAGTAAAACGTTTTCTGAATAATGTATTTCATATTGTGACTACTATCGGATAAACAATAGCATTTCCACATTGCAGTATGAGAGCAAAGAGTCTTTTTCAAGAAATTTTGAATTAACTCCGCTAAAAAATCAATCCTATTCATGAAATAATGGACAAAATTTACATTTCCTGATAAAAATTGTTTGAAAAATGAACATTATTGGGTCAATATGAAAAACATTTTGTCTTCGGCAAAACATTTTAAGTCGATTCCGCAAAAAAATCAATCCTATTCATGAAAAAATGGTTAAAACGTGCATTTTTTATAAATTGTGTAAAAAATTAACTTTTTTTGGTCACTATGAAAAATATGTTCGCAAGGTGTCTTCGGCAAGACATTTTAAGATCATTTCGCGAAAAAAAAATAATCCTATTCATGAAAAAATGGTTAAAATTAGTATTTGTTCATAAAGATTGTTAAAAAAATTACCATGTTTTTAATTAGTTAATACATTCTAATAATGCCCTTTTTTAATGAATTTGAAAGTCTGAGAAGAAATTGTATCACGGAATTTTAACAACAAAAAGTTTTAAATTTTTTGTTAAATGACAAATTTTCATTAAGCCAAAATATAATTTCCGCAGTCACTCGGTATGCCTGCAAGCCGTACGGGTATTTCTGAAAAAAACATAAAAATCCGTCAAGAATTGCACTGTCAGTCGATTTTGATCCAAAAGAGGTGTTTTTTGACATACTGTGCGGCGACGCAGCGCTCGGGCGCACGCACAGTGGCATATAATTACTTTTTTGATTCAAAACAGCGTACAACTCACAATTATTAGGATCAATACTAGGAATTATTGAGTCTGATTTTACAATTAGGCTTCCAATGTTTCTTATAAATAAACAAATATGACGAAAAATTGCCATTTTTTCTATTTAAAGATCCCGGTACTCGTGAATAACATTATAATTCTTTAAATCACCTAACTTTCATAGAGTGACATTAGTTGAAGATATTCCAATATTATATATAAAAAATATAAACAAATTATTTGTTGAAAGAGGGTTTTTTTTACGATTTTACATCATTTTACATTTTTAGTAATTATATTGTAAGAAATTTGGATAAAAACAATATGATGATGAAGAAATTATTTCTTGAGATTATTATTGTAAAGAGTGTAAACAAATTTAATGAACAAATGAATTAATCAGGAATCGTTTTACAGAAAACTTCGTTTTTTCCATCACAACTTTTAAAATGATGAACTTTATGATAATTTTAGAAAGAATTCATAATCTATTGATCAATTTTTTTCAAAAACAATTTTAGTAAACGAATGCATTATTGGGGTAACTGTAGACGAAAAAAATCTTTTTTTTTTCAATCTCAGACTTTGGGATTGGGATCTTCATAATAAATGAATGAGAGTAATGAGAAACTTAAGCTGAAAGGACAGATTTTTAAAAACAACTTTTTCGTTGACTATCACTTAAACAATTTATATCCTTTTCGAATTCGTTTTGAAAAATCATAAAATTTATCAACTAATTACCAATTTTTTTGAAATTACCATGAAGTTTCCAATTAAAAAGAATAATGTCGAAAAATCAATTTTCCTAGAACACATGCCCGAATAATGTACTTTTTTGTTAAATTTGTTTAACAAAATCATAAAATTGATCAATTAATGATGAATTTCGCTAAAATTTTTTATGAAGTTCTCAATAAAAAAGTCTGATATCGAAATAATGAATTTTTACGTCAACAGATGCACGAATAATACATTTGTTTATTACATTTTTTTAAATCATGAAATTGATCAATAAATTATGCATTTGTTCTGAAAAAATCATAAAGTTCCGAATTTAAAAAGTTGCCATCGAAAAAAAACGAATTTTTCTTTCGACAAATGTCTTATCTATGAATTGACTTATTGGATTTGTTTAAAAACCTATAAAACTTTTCAACTGGTTATCAAAATTGCTGAAATTCTCATAAATTTCCCAACTGTAAGGACTATCATTGAAAAACATGAATTATTCTACTGATAAATGCCATATCTATGCATTTTCTTATTAAATTTGTTTAAAATAAAATTAAAGGTGGATCAAAAAATTATGCATTTTTCTAAAACTATCATAAATTTCCTAATTAAAAAGATACATCGAAAGAATGAAGTTTTCTGTCAAGAAATGGCTGATTAATGCATTTGTCTATTAAATGTTAGTAGTTAAGAGATCAATTTTGATCAGTTATCAAAAATATAGTTGTTACTTTCTTTTTTATTATTTTAAATGATATTTAGGTACTATGAAACAAAAAAATTTGTTATAATATTCATTTAATTTTAGAATTAAAAATCGAGTGAGCCACAAAAATAATCGCGCGTACTTGTTTTTTAGTTTATTCATAAATAAGCTGATAATTATATTTTGTCTATAAATGTGAAAAGAAAATTGAAAAAATAAGAGATTCCGAATCTGCCTTACAGATGGTGTCTAATAGAATAGGTAAACAAAAAAAGACCTAGAGTTGGCCTGCAACTTAATTATATATGGAATTTTTTAAGTTGCAAACTCATTGCAAATATGAAATTTCATTTTTATGGTTTTCAATTCTGATAAGGGTCAATTAAAAATTCACTGAAATAATTATTGCGCTCATAATTATCCGATTCTCAAGATCAATTTTTCCAATAAAAATTCAAAACTGGATATGATTTAGAGATGCCCTATTTGATTTTTTGTATTTTTTAGTTGTTTCTTGTTGTTTTTATTTTATCAATGTCTTGAAAAAATAAAAATTTTAAATTTGTTGTGCCAATTGCAAAATATATTACGTCAATTATCGAAAGTTCATTATTGGAGAAATATGTTACACAAAAAAATTATATTTTTCTTAAAAATGAGTTTCAAAATTGCCAATAAGTTATTCACAATGGTGGTAAATACAACACAGTACAACTTTATATGTATTTAAATTTAATGCATGCATTCACAAGAAATGTTTTCTAGAAAGATTTAATTTGTACCAAAAGAGATGAATTTTGAAATGAAAGAGACGACTTTTAAAGAATATTTTAATTTTACAATAAAGAAAGTTTTTTTCAGTCTATAATGAAAAAAATTATCCATAATGCTTTATTTCAAGCCAAAACGAGAACACTTCTACAACAAACATTAATTTTCAACCAACCACTTGACTTTTTGACAAAGAAAATTAATTTTCTATCATAGCAGACGTATTTTTTACAAAATATAACCGACTTAGAATTTTCGACCAATTTTATGTATCTTTCACCCAATTAGTTAAGTTTTTAAATAATTCAACAGAATTTGAATTTTTAAATTAAATATATTTTTAGTTAATGACAAAGAAATACCATACAAAATTATTAATTTTCCTCATAAAAAGAGGAAATTCCTAAGCAAATAATTAAATTTTCTACAAAATACATAAACCAATGCGAATTTTGAAACTTATTTTCCACTTTTTTTAGGCTAGGAACAAAATGCGATCTAGCCGAGGAAAACCAGCTCTAAATTCGGATTTAGG
Organism: Belonocnema kinseyi; assembly: GCF_010883055.1. Taxonomy (NCBI): domain Eukaryota; kingdom Metazoa; phylum Arthropoda; class Insecta; order Hymenoptera; family Cynipidae; genus Belonocnema; species Belonocnema kinseyi. The sequence goes on along the minus strand of NC_046666.1, from coordinate 36,499,371 downwards.
GATCACAAAAACGTATTAAAATGTTTGTCTCGTCGGGTGGACAAGACTTTTTCGTATGTCTGTATAATCATAATTAAATTAGCTTAATGTTAATTCTAGAGGAACCTAAATGCAAACTGAAAATTTTACTACTTTCAGAATACCTGTCTTTCGTTATTTAATGAATGGTACTTACTGTACGTGATAAGGCTATGTGAGTATTCATCCTTCCCTCGGAAATCCTAACGTACAATTCATACGAATTCCGAATGTTTGTGAAACAAGATTGCCCGAAACTTAATTATTTACTGAATTTTTTAATTTTCAAACTTATTGCAAATGTGAAACTTCCTGTTCATGTATTTCCATAATGAAAAAGTTTAGATAAAAACCGACTCATATAATTATTTAGTATTATTTAGTATAATTATTTTATTATATTTTAAATATATATTAAATAGCTTATATTATTAAATTATTTAGTATAATTATTTATAATTATTTTGGTATTTGCTTCAATAACTTCATCTTAAATTCATTGTGTATCATCCAAATAATATGCAAAGCTTTTTTTGCAGATTTCAATTTTTTTATTATTTCAACAAATTGCACTTTAGAATGACCTGATTTTCATGACAATTTGTTCGAAAAAAAACTAAAAATCAGATATAATTTAGAGGTGCTCTATTTGACTTTCGTATTTTTGGTTATGTGTAAATTTTTTTGTTTTCTAAATGTTTTTATTTTTTCAATGTCTTGAAAATGCATTTTGTACATAATAAATATAATGTACATAATTTAATGAATATTGCTCAACTTTTTTGAAAAAGATAATTTTACTTCACTTGTAAATTAAGAAAGTTAATTTTCGTAGAAAAATGTGAAGCAAGAAAAAAAGTTATCACTCTTAAAAATTTGTTTCAAAATTGCCATTAAATTATTGAAAATATAAAATAGGATAACTTAATATGTGTTTAAATTTAATACGTGTAATCTTAAGAGATATTTTTAAAAAACATCTTTAAAAAAAGATGTGATTTCTACCAAAAAAGATAAATTTGAAAATAAAAAGGGGAAAAAGAGGCATTTTTAAACAAGAAAATTAATTTTCTACTAAAAAAGACGAAAGCTCAATTTTTTAACAAAGCGGTCTAATTTTCTACAAAATATATAAATGTGTAACCGAATACTAGAAATTTTTTTGATTGATTAATTCGCTACATAAGTAGTTAAGTTTTAAATAATTCAATAAAAGTTGAATTTTTATTATAAAAATATTTTTTAAGTAAAAACAGAAAAAATATAATCCAAAATGGTTAATTTCCATGATAAAGAGATGAGATTCCCACAAAGCAATTAAATTTTAAAAAAATTAATTTAATTATCAAAGAAAAGATAAACATTGAAACACAAAAATGGACTTTCTACTTAAAAATGACTAATGATCAAAAAAATAAATACATTTTTAACCAAATAGTTCAATTACCCACTAAGAAGTTTAATTTTCTACCAAAAAAGATGCATTTCCAACGAAACATGAAAAATTTTTACCAGATAGTTGAAATTGCACAATTTTAATACATTTTCTATCAAATAGTTGAATTCTTATTCTAAAAAATACTCTTTTTTAACCCAGAATTCAATACTTAAAGTTTCATCAAAAGAACGTGCTTTCAATTTTTTTAAACAAATTTTCTGCAAAGCGTTTTAATTTTCAACAACAAAAAACAGTTAATTTGGACCAGACATTTGAATTTTCAAAAAAATAAATAAACTTTAAGTCTAAAAGAATTAACTTATGACCAAAAAACGAATTTTCAGCAAAAGATAAAAAAATTTGAACTAAATTTATAAATTCTTAGATAAAAAAGTAAGTTTCAAAGAAATCAATTCAGCTTTCAAACCTAGAGTTTATTTTTTAAACTAAAAAGATAAGTGTTTAACAAAAAAGTTAATAGTTGATATGTCTTCACAAAATATTTTAATTTTAATTCAGCAAGATTTGAATTAAACAAGAAATACGAATTCTTAACAAAACAGATTCATTTACAAACAAATAAATCATTTTTATGTTTAAAGAAATTAATCAATTACAACAACAAAAAACAAATTTTTAGAAAAAGAGGTCAATTTTCAATTAGATTTATAAGTTATTAGTCAAAGAAATAAATGTTTAAGAAATCAGTTTAAATTTCAATCAAAAAGTTTAATTTAAAAATTAAAAAGATGGACTTTTAACCAAAAAATGTAATAGTTGACATTTCATTACAACACTATTTCGTTTTTAAATCGGAAAGAGTTGAATTAAACAAAAAAATTCCATTTTTTAACTAAATATGTGAATTTTCAACAAAATACCAGAACTTTCATCCAAACAATTAAATTTCGAGCTAGAACAGATAAAGTTTTATTTGATGAAACAATTCAGTTTCTATTCTCAATTGTTCAATCCTAAAGCCTGAAATACAAATTTTCTACAAAGAATTGAATTTTAAACCATATTTGTGAAGTTTTGAAAAAAAAGTTAATGATAGGCCTGAGAAGAAGTTACAAGTGAAAAAAATGAATTTTTAATAAAGTAGTTGAATTTCAAACCAAATGAAATGACTGTGAAGCCTCCGATAAATAAATATAAATTTTTACATTGTATGGTTTAAACAATAATATCTTAAATAAGCATTACAAATTATTTTTATTACTTTCAAAAAATATCTAAATCTTTTAGAAAATTGGAAATTTGACTAGGAAATATAGTGTCGGACTAAGCAATATTGTCGGTCCTGAATAATGCACCAAATTTTAGGTTTGTTATACTAAATACTTATTGTTTTGAAAAAAAATTATTATGTAAGTTTCAATATTAAAAAAAAACATGTTACTTAATTCATAGAACAAAACCTTATTTCTTTGTACATTTAGTATTTCTTCAATTTATAAACATTACTGTTGCTATGCATAATTTCTTTTTTTAATAAATAGCTGGAGGTTTGGCTCAATTATTATTAATTTTTCTTAATAATTTCATATTTTCTCTGACAAAAATAAATTTTCTTTGATCGTAAAGCCTTTTTTTTTTGGTTTAGATAACGGGGACGTTGTATATCCATTTTTATTTACAACCATCGCAACATATATTTTACAGCACGCAACGTTCCTTCTTCCTATCTTTAGTATATTATTACGTATATCATTATACATAAATTCACATCATGGCACATGACATTATCAATTGCTTTTGGCGTTTCTATGTACATTTGGGGGAAAACAGCAAACAGTCTGCTGCTATAAATAAAGAGAAGTCGTTGTATCTTTTCAAACTGAATTTTCAACTCTCACAATGTCAGCTGTAAAGTTTATTATGGTGTTCGTCTACACCGCCATTATTTTCAATCAAATTTTTGGGCAAGGTAAAGTGAATTCCGAAATTTTTTCTAATTTATGAAAACTTTTTAAATTTGCAAAAAAAAAAAGAAAAAAGTTAATAAATTTAAATAAGAATAAAATCAAATTTAAAATCCTATTTAACGTCCTATAATTAAGTGAATGTGCAGAATTTCTGAAAATAAAAACAAAGTTCGAGGCCAAATATAGGATGGAGCGGGCAGGAACAGCAACGAAAACACGATGCTCTCTACCTGAGACCCAAGAATCAAGTCCAGGGTGAGAGCATCGTCGATTCGTTGCTGTTATTGCCTGCTCGAATTTTATTTTTATTTTTTTCCTGGATAAGGGTACTTAATGTGTCAAAAAACGTTGGTGAATAGTTTTAACACATTTTTAAATTTAATTTGATAATAATAAAAATAAAAAGAGACGAACGAAAAAAAAAGAGAAAGAAGGCGATTTTATTGGTTGCCTTCTCATTTTTCTTTCTTCTTTTTTTATTTGATTTGAAAAAGATATTTTTTTCTCTTCTTTTTTCGAAAAATTATTATCTTTTTTCAAATTGCAATAGGAGCAAGTAAATTCTCTTTAATTTAATGCAATTTCTTTCATTAAAAGAAATTTTTTGTTCGTATTTAAATTGATGTTCTAAATTTTTAATTAATTTTTCTTTGAATAAAGACAAATATGTTAAAGAAACAATTATAAGAAAGTTTGTAACTTTCGAACATATTTTTCAATAAAAGATGAGTTCATTTTTTTCTTCAATTTTATGAAAAAACCTAGAAACAAATTTTTGTTTCAGAAGATTGGATGTTTGATGAAGGCCGGCCTGAAGACTGCGCAGTTGTTCATCATTATCCCGATGTATGTTGATTGTATTTAAGAAGATGTTTTAATGAAAAAAGCGTGTATGTATAAAAAACCTAATGCTTTATTCATCGATACTAGTGACACGTTTTCAATGTAAAAACATTATAAATTAACAATTTTTCCATATTTTAATTTTCGCCGATGTCTGTTAATTTTTAAAAATAAGTCTAATTTTAATGTGCCTCTTTAGAGTTTTAGAAATGTTATTCCTTACATGTCAGTTTCATTAAATAAATGTGATAAAAAATTGCAAGATAAATTTTATATAGAGATGTAGAGTAAAAAATATTTTTTCATATTTGGTAGACTTTTCTGTCATATATTGGATTTATCAATTATAACTTTTGGCTTTAAAATTGATTTTTCAAAAATAATCCCTGTTTTGCATAACACTTTGTATAAAATTTTAGTTTATCTCCAACATTCGTTTATGTACAGAGAAAGTGCAAAAAACTAAAACTATTTTTACAGGAACCTAAAAAAACCAGATACATTACAACTAAAATTACAAGAAAGTACATCTTTTTTATATTATTAGGGCGATTATTTTTTTTTTTTTATATAGTTGTAATTTTTTTAGTTACAATTTTGAGCAAGAATGTACAAAAAGCACACTTACGAAAAACTACAAAAATTTGTCGGTTTTGTAGTCGAAAATTTGATCCTTTTAGACCTGGAATTTATTTTTAAATTTCATATTATCAATTATTTCGAACTAAGTGTGTCGATGATCGGCATTACATGAAAGCTTGTATTTTTTATGCTAAAATGAATCGTCCAAAAGTAAGAGAAATAATCGTCATTAAATACCAAAAAACTACATTTTTGTTATTTTTTCAATTCCATATTTAAATATTAATTTTGGACCTTTTTTGTAAATATGTATTTTTCAAAACAGTTCAATCGTAAGTTTATGGTTATTAAATATTGATTATTGTCTTTTAAAATTTCTCTAACAATAGAAAAAAACGGATACTTTCAATATTTCTCAAGCTTATGTTTATTTTTTTTCAGAGAGCCAATGAAAAGGTTTTAAAGTAATCTGACGAGATTTTGAAAAAAATATTAAATGCTTGTTATGTATCATTAATCAGTATATTCTGTAGATATTTTATATGTTGAAATATATCAATACAAACATTAAAAAATATTATTTTTAGAACTATTTCAAAGCGTCTTCTCAAATTCTGTAAAAAAAATTCTCTGGCAATTCTAGGGTGTTTCCAGTTATCTATAGATTTTTCCAAGGTATCATTTTCCTGAATAATGAGCCACTCAAGTATTAATTATCGCATTCCCTAAACCAATTCTGATCCTACATCTTTTAAGAAGTATTACATGGTCCAAAAACAACTTAATTTTTTTCCAAAATATCTTCTCTACAAATTGTTTCCTTTGGTGTTAAAATGTCTCCTGAATATTGGCATTATTTATTTGTAAAAATATTTAGGGATCTCTCAAGTCTATTTTTGCACAAAATTTATTTTTTAATTTCAACTATTAATTCATAATTTTAGTTCCGTACATATGCATTTCATCCTTTTTGCATTCTAAAAAAAAGACCATTAACAGCGACAACTAAAATAATATAAGCATTTTTTTGCAAATTATAGTTGCTTAAATATTTTTATTTGAAATTCTGTAAATATACAGTGGACATTTTACACGAAAAGGAACAATTTTTAGGGATCGAGCCATTTTAGAAGAAAAAATAAGAATTTTTTCTTGGCCACTTTAATAAATATTGAATAACTACGCAAGTTAAATATGATTATAATATAATTTTTATATATAAAATCAAATAATAAGGCTTCTTAATTTATAAATGTGAATTTATAGAAGGACAAGCAGTTTCTAATGGTACAAGCTTTTAGAAAAATTAAAATTACACCGAAAAATGTACTCTTAGGGAAAAATGCCTTCTAACCTATTAAACTGTAAACCCATTTAAGCTTACGAGAAAAATGAGCTGCCTCATTTTTTGTCATAAATTTTTGTTTACTAATTTAATAATTACTTAAAATACAGAGCATATATTTAACATATTATTATTTCATATAAAAAATTTTGAGGAGAATTTCAATTCAAAATTAAGATGAAAAAATATTTAATCATGCTTCATTATTTAAAGTAATTAATGACCGTAGATTTTTTGAGACCGGGAAAAACCACTTGGAATATCACCAATATTATATCACGTGATATAATTCAATGAAAAATAAGTTTGATTTAAATTTTATCTTAAATGTTAAGTTTAGTTGTCAATTGTTTCAATAATATCATTCAGTTTACAACGCTTAATTCAAAAATTATTTACTTTACATTTTTTCCATTTTATGTCTTTATTTTTAAACGCATTTTTGCAATTCAAAGAATTTAAAAATATATCAATATAAATAATTAATGATTTTCAAAAATAAATTTTAATTCGAGTTTTAAAAATTGTATAATAATTATTTTACAAGACGATTCTAAATCGGTATAAAATGAAAATATTTTCAGATATTAACGTTAAAAATTCAACTTTTTCAATACGAAAGCTTTAATAATTAAGCAAATTGACATGTCTGATTCAGAATTTATGAACTAATGTCAATATAAAAATAACATAAATATTTAATCTTTAACCTATTCAGTTAAAAATGTTTAATTGAAAAAAATACATGAATAAGCAATTATACATAAAATATTTTGTAAAAACTAACGTTAAGTTAAAATTTATAACTATTAATTTGAAACGGCCAAAAGTGATGAGAATTAATTTTGTATTAATTTCTTTCCAATTGCAAGACGAACATTTCATATGTCATCGACATTTCATCTGTTTTGTCCAAGACCCAATAATTTTTTTATTTGATTGAAGATTTCATTATTTTTCTTGAAACTGTTTTTGATTAAAAATTAAAATATCTTCTGGTCAAAATATCAACTATTAATTTTTTTATTGAGACTTTATTTTTTTGCAAATTTAAATACTTTGTTGAAATTTAGTCTCCTGTATGTAAAATTAATTTTGTTTGTGTGTAAAAATGTATCTTTTTTTAGTTAAAAATTTAAATTTTTGTTTGATAATTCATGTTATTTGTTGAAAATTCTTTTTTCTTGGTACATAATTAATCCTCTAATTAAAAATTATTCTTTTTTGAAAAACAAATACTTGCGGTTAAAAGTTTAATCCTTTTGCAGAATTTTTTTTTTTTAGATACCTAATTTCAGTTGAAAATTCAGCTCCTTGGTTGAAACATGAACTATTTTACTGAAAAATCATTTTTCAAATTAAAAATTAGTATTCAATTAAAAATTTAATTATTCCATTATTTGTTAAAAATTTATCCTTTTTGTTTAAAAAATTCAACTATTTAGTTGAATGCATCTATTTTTGATAAAACATTAGGAAGTATCTTCGCGTACCGAAAAAATCCAGTTATACGTGCCGAAATTTCGGTACACGCAGTCACGAACAAAAAATTAATATTGGACATTTAAATAGTTTAAATGTTTTGTTAATACTTCAAATAAAAAAATTGCTTAAATTTTTTATCAGAAAAAATGAATTAAACGAAAAATACAAATTTTAAACAAAATACTTGAATCATCAATTAGAACAGATTAATTTTCAAACAAGGATTTAAATACATTTTTACATGAGACATAAATTTCAAACAAATAATTAAATTTTTAATTTAATTATTGATTATTGATTTAGAACCTTAGGGTTAAAAATTCAACTACTTTGTTGAATGTTCAACTCCTTTATAAAAAATTACCTTTTTTATTTCAAATTTACATTTTTAAGTTCAAAATTATACTATTTGGCTGAATTTTACTACTTTGATTAAAAATTAAAATATTTTTTGTTTGATATATCAACTATTACATTTTTTATGAAAAATTTATGTTTAGTTCAAGAATCATAATTTAAATACAAAATTCATCTATTTTGGTCGAATTATCATGTCTTTGATGAAAAATCTAACTATTTATACTCGAAAGTTAATTCTGTTTAGCTGTAAAATCTACTATTATATTTTTAGTGATGACCATATTTTAATCATTTTTTTCCCCTACTAAAAGTAAATTCTTATCAATTGAAAAGTATACTATTATATTTTTGATTCAAAATTTATTTCTTTTGTTTTAAAAATTCTACTATTCGATTGAATATTTAACTGTTTTGTTGTTAAAAATGAATTTATTTTTAAGTGAAAATTTAACTATACAGCTTTTTGTTAAAAATTGATCGTTTTTAGTTGAAAACTCAAGTATAAAATTTTTCCTGGAAAAATCATCTTGTTTGATTAACAATTCCAATTTACTTTATTGGTTGAAAATTAAATTGCTTTGTTGAAAATTCATTTTCTGAAAATTTATATATTTTATCATTCGTTACAAATTAATCATACCTAAACTTCTGTACAAATATGCAAATTTTTTGCGATACATGCAGAAAGTCTGTTTGTTAAAAATTAGCTTTGTTTGGTTGAAAAAAAATTCTAAACTTAAAATTTACATACTTTATTTTTGCTTGAGAAATGAACTTTCGAGTTTAAGATTCAACTATTTGTTTGAAAATTATACTTTTTGTTAAAATTTCAACTGAGTTTTATAAATACTCGTCTTCTGCACTTACAAATTCAACTATTTTGTTGAAAATTAGCCTTTCTGGATTGAAAATTGTATTAATTTCGTAGAAATATCAACTTTTTGGCCAAAAATTTACTTTTGATTAAAAACTTTTATTTTACTGCAAATGTTAATACTGCATTATTGGTTAAAAATTCGTCTTTCGTAGTTAAAACTTAATTAATTTGATTGTAAATTTATGTATTTCTTTGTAAATTCGTATTTTTAGTAGGACATCAATCTTTTTGATTAAAAATTCAACTAATTGGTTTAAAATTAAATTATTATTATTATTAGTTGAAGATCAATATTTTTCGTTGAAAATTTCAGCATTTTGTGGAAAATAAATTTTTTTTAAAGCAATTTTTCGAACTGAAAATTTAACTATTCCACTTTTTGTTGAGAAATGATAGTTTTCAGTTCAAAGTTAGATAATTTGCTTGAAAGTCATTTATTTTTTGGAAACTTAAATGTTTAGTACAAAAATTAGTTTTTCCGGATTCATAATTCTAATTTTTTTCCTGAAATTAATTGTTTTGCTTGTTCAAAATTCAAGTACTTGGTTGGAAAATAATCTCCTTTTATTGAATTTTTAGCTAAAAAATCAACTCTTTCGCTGAAACCTAAAAAATAGGATCAGAGGTCAAGGATAAAATTTCAGGAATCATAGTTCAGATTATAAAAGTTAGGGCTCAAGGGTCAAAGATTACTGATCAGAGGTCCAAGTTAGGCGATCATAGCCAGATATCAACAATCAGAAGTCAAAAGCCGGGATTCAAAGGTCGAAGGTCAGGGGTCAAATTCTAAATTCTGAGCCAAATTATCCTTTAAAAAATTATAAAAAGGAATACAAAGTTCCAAAACAAATTTAATTTAATTAAGTTGAAATGAGCAATTTTTTGTATCCTTGATGAGAGATCAATTTTCCCATTATCTCTCGATTCTACTTTTATACTTTTATGGCCCTAAAAGATAATAAATATAAAAATATTAAAAGAGATTATTTTGAGGGGTGTGTATATTTTTATATATACCAAGGAATATATATGACATATAGGACTTACCGTTCTCCATCATCATTAAAGGCATAGTCCCCCAGGATGAGATCTCGAAGACGATACCTTGGTGGTAAAATCAAGGGCAGACAAGGGTCCGGTTCATTCATTTTGATTGTATTTCATCACAGAAATTTCAAATTTTAGTTAAGCTTGCTCATTTTTTTTTCATTACTTTTTGAACTTTGATTTCAAACACGAAAATCACAATTGGATCCACACTTTCAAGCTTGATGAAAATCCTCACCAGTTTTCCTGATTTATTTTCTTCTCTCTCAAGTTTCCACTTTATCGCACTGATTTAGAGAATTATGAATAAAAAGTTTTCATATGAAATACTTTGGCAGTGTCTTGTATAAAATCTGAAAAGTTATTTTTTTTATTTGTTCATCAAAAGTAACAGTAAAAGTTAATTGCAAACAATTCAAACATGATAAAAATAAATTGAATTAATTAAATTTAGATATAAGTAAGTAGAATGCAATGGAATTCAAAATAATTTGATCAAACACCTGATAATACAATTGTCTTCAGTGAAATCGGAATGAATTTAGGAGAATTTACAGAAATTTAAAAGAATTTGATAACATTTTTAAGAACCCAAGAGTAAAAACGAGAATTAAAAAAAAAATAAAAGCAACATTTTGGAATTCAGTTATTTAGGTTTTATTTTTTAACAATAATTTTAAGTTTTAAACATTTGGAAATATGTGAAAAAAGAATATAGAAGAATTTGAGACCATTTTAAAAAAATTCTTCAGACTGCCAAGAGAATGAAAAGAGGTTCTTAAGATTCACGGGGAAATTTTTAATGATTATTTTATTAAATTCGAGGAGAAAATTGAAAAAAGGAGAACAAATTTTCAAGTAGTTTCTAAGATTTTTCAAAAAACTTTATAAGAACTTGAATTTACATTCTGAAACTTTTCCATATTTTATACCTTTAGAAAACAGTTAGTGTAAGTTTAAGAGCTATTGCAATTTTTGATATAATTAAAATATAATTAAGACTTGTTAATATTTTTTTGTGAATTTCGTAAAGTTTCATAAAAATAGAAAAAAAAGTTTGTGTTCCTAGAAGCAATTAAAATAATTTATTATTTCAAAAAATTAACGTTAAGAGATTTTTTAAAAAGATTTCAAAACACTTAAAAAATGGTCAGAAAAGAATCTGAATGATTTTAAGGATTTTTTGCAGTAATAAAAAGAAAATCAGAAACAATTTGATTAATTTTAAAGATTAGAAGGTTTGGAAGGTCTGACAAGATTAAAAAAGATTTGAAAAAGGTTTCGAAACATATCAAACAATTTCCCACAATTTCAGAAAAGAGTCTACAAAATTTTTAAGCAAAATGTTTAAATTTGGTAAGATTAAACATTTTAAAAAATCGAGTAAATTTAAGAAATATTAAGTAAACTTAAAAAGCTACAAAAAGAATTTTAAGCTTTAAAAGTTTTTTAGAAATTTATATTTTTCAGAATTAAAAAAAAAACTTTAGAAGCTTTGAAAAAATTTCAAAGGGCTTCAAGAGAATTAACAAATTAAAATTCCTGGAAAAATTTAGAAGATTATCATAAAACTTTTATACAATTCGAATTTTTTGTCAAATTTTTAAGCGAAATTCGAATCAGTTTTGCGTAGATTCGAAATATTTACAAAGTGGACAAACAATGTTTTAGACTTCAGAAAAATTAGAAAAAATTAAGAAGAATGCATGAGAATTGATGAAATTTATAAAATAAAAAAATGCATAGAGTTGAGTTAAATGAAAGTGAACAGAATTCAGGGGAAATTAAACAGCATTTAAGTGAATTGCAAAAAGTGTATTAAAAAACAATATAAAATTATTTGAAAATTCATTAAAATCAATAAATATGTACTGAATAGAGAAAAATTCAACAAAATTTAACAGTATTGGATGAAGACTCCTAAAAATTTAATTTACGTTCAACAGACGTCAGAGAAGAATAAAAAAGAAATCAATAATTCTAATGAACAAAAAGTACAACAAAATTGTTGTCGAAATTCTGTCAATTTATACTTAGTTAAAAAAATTGTTCAAATGCACTTTTTCATAATCTAAGCATACACGTTCATATTTTTATGTTTCAAACAATTTTTTAAATATTTTTTAAGGATTCGGAGACCTGAGCCGTTGTGTCAAACTTAGAAAGATATACATGTTTCTTGATTGTATTAAAAAGAGCATAAAAAAGAAAAATTTTAACATTTTTTTAAACTTAGGTACAAATTAATAAAAGTACATATTTCTTCATTTTTTCAAACATTATATTTCAACGAACAAAATTATTTACATTAATTCATTTATTACTATTTATTTATTTACTTTCGTAAATTTTACGAAAAAATGTCCTATTTCTGACGGATCTGGTCTAGAAATGACTCATGTTTCAGAATCCGCAGAAGATAGATACAAAATCTTTTTTGAAACTAAAGAATATTAACGTGATTCCTTAGTTTTTTGAAAAGAGAATTCAGAAATAAAATAAAGTAAAACATTTTTTTTAACTTTATGCACAAAATTGAATATCTTTTCCTTTGTTGTAATACTATATTTCGCCGAAAAAAATGTTGAATTGCTTTTCTTTCATCAAATGTTACTAACATAAATTAAAACAAAATATTTTTCGTATAAAAAACTTTTAAAAATTTGAAGAAATAAAAATTTGAAAATATTCAATCAACTTGCCCAGTGGTGATAAATTAAAAAAATGGATTGTATCAGTTCTTAATGCCACAAGGAAACTTTTTAGTGCTGTTACTAATAAATCTAATCATTTTGTGTAAGGCAATGAAAACCCAGTGTGTGGCATAGTACAAAGTGCAGAGAGAGTATATACATGATTTGTTTTGAATGGCAGTAGTGGGGATACCAAAGAGGAGCCTACAGAAATAGCGAATTTGTCGCACAAAAGGAAGACGCGAATAATGATATAAGGTATAGAAAGTATACTTGGAAGAGAGAGAGAGACATATTTCTATTAAGAATGTATATTAAATAATTGTAATTACATATAAATGTATTTTTATTGATAAAATGCAATAAGAGGAACAAAAAACAGTTGGATAAATTGGCTCTGTAGAAAAACTCCAAGAGTATGCATTAGTTTCAGGAAAGTTTCTGCAGCTCTTCTCGTGCTTTGAAGTATAATCGCAGAGTTCTTGAGAACTCCTTCAGGAGTATTTGGAATTATAGTGCATAGTTATTTCAGTGTCTGATAATATCCCAATCTCGACGAAAATATAATATTAATTTATATCCAAAAAAAGTTTTGTATTTTTTTTATAACTAAGGGGTCGTTGTTGAAAATAAAAATTATTATTCAGTTGCGGGAAAGGTAAAAAAAATTTTGTATTCCGTCTTACATTGGGGAGGGGGGGGGGGTTGTGGAAAAAACCTGTTCTCATGTAAGACATTTCTTCTTCTGCTATACGAACAAAAGTGAAATAGATTTTATTGCAAAGGCAGTACATTAAATGTAAAAAATTTATAATAATTTACTGGTATATTACTTTTAAAAAATGAATCGAAAGGTAGTTTACGTGAGAGTACTTCAAATTCGACATGAAGCAATTATTAATTTGCTTTTTCTTGAATCACCTAAGTTTCTTTTTAATTAATTATTTAAGGTCATAAAGAATTACAGAAAAAAAATTGTTTTTGAAACTTAATCTTTTTGGTACAAGTTTTTAGCTTTTTGGTTAAGAATAAAAAATAAACCAACATTTGTTTTCAACTGTCTGGTTCAAAATTAATCTGTTTCGGATTAAAAATAACACATTTAATGAAGATTCAATTTTTGCGTAAAAATTTAAATTTTTTGTAGAAAATTTATATTTTTGGTTTGGAAATACAACAATATGGTTGAAAATGATCTAATTGGTAGAAGTCGGAGCTACTTTCTGAAAATTTTATTTTTCAGTTGAACTTTATTATTTTAACAAAAAATTCATTTCCTCGCTTGAAAATTTGACTCTTTTGTTAATAATTCGTTTTTTTCTTGGCTACAATTCATTTTGTCAGACTTAAAATTAAATTATTCCGTCTTGGTGAAGATTTTTTTTCATAGTTGAAAATTCTATTGTTTTGTGTAAATTGATGTATTTTAATAAAAATTCTACTTTTTTATTAGAAAATTATCCTCTTCGTTTGCAAAATTAACTAATTGGTTAAAAATCTATATATTTTTTTTAAATTTGTCTTTTTTGATAGAAAATAAATTTTTTCTTTTGTTGATGTAAATTTAAATATTTTTGTTGAAATACGAATTATTACATCTTTTCTTGAAAAATTATTTTTCAGATCAAAAATTGAACTCTTTGATTGAAAATTGAACTGGCTTCTGCAAAATTAGTTTTTTGTTTTATCAATGTCTCGTAAATTTAGTTGAAAATTCATCTCTTTTTTTGCAAATTCTTTCTTTGGCTTAAATTAAATTTTTGAAACTCAAAATTTAAGCATTTCTTTGAAAATTCAATTTCTTGGATAACGGTGACCTTTTTCGTAGGTTTTGTAGAGAATTCGTCTTTTTGGCTTGAAATTTTAAAAATGTATGTAGAATAGTTGTTTTTAAAAATTAAAAGTTAATTTTTGTACATAAATTTAATTATTCCATTATGAAGTATTTTTCTTTTGTTTGAAAATTCCCCTATTTGGCAGGAAAAATGATCAATTTGGTTAAAAATTACTTTATTAGGTTAAAAGCTAATGCGTTTTGTTAAAAATTCTCTTTTTTGTACAAAAATCTTTTTTTTTGTCGAAAATGTAACTGGTTGAAAATGAATCTATTTTAATTTAGGATTATTTTTTGATTCTAATCGTACTTTATTATTTTAAAAAATTCTTTCGGATTTTTAATGAAAATAGTTTTTGGTTGAAATATCAACTATTACATTTTTTTAATTAAAATGAATGGTGAAAAATGATCTATATTATTGAAAATTAAAACTTTTTGTAGAAAATTCGTATTTTTAAATTGAAAAAGAATTTTGAAAGCAAATTAAGCTATCCCATATCATCTTACAAAGATATCATTTTCAGTATTAAAAAAACATATTTGATAGTAAATGATATATATTTTTCTGTTGCTGAAAATTCAACTATATAGTTAAACATTTATATTTTTTTAAAATTTAAATAATTGGTGGAAAGGTAAACTATTTTTGTTGAAATACTACTCCCTTTTGTTGAAATATTGTATGTTTTGTTAAAAATTCGACCTTTTTAGTACAAAATCAATCCTTATGGATCAAATTTATCTTTTTAGTTGTGAATTCAATTATTTCGTTAAAAATTGAACTGTTCAAGATTTACCGAATTTAAAGTTTATTATTATCATAAACTATTTTTGTAAGCTATTTTTTATTAGCTATTACACATTTGTTAAAAATTTGAATGATGGATCGAAAGTTGAACTGCTTTTTGAAAATTAATTTACTTTAGTTAAAGATTCATGATTTTAGGTCAAAGTCTCTCTTTTGTTGGATATTGATTTTCTATTCTTTCCTGGTGATCTAAATAAAAATCGCATAATATATTTATAAAAAACTTTCTACTGTTCTTTGTCAATTTTTCTATTTACGAATTATTCAATACGCTTTTCTACTTTATTTTATGAAATCGTTTATTGAGAAGTTTTAATAACCTACGAGGAAATTATCTGATCGATGTTTGCTATTAAAATATCTATTGTAATAAGTAAAGTTCGATTAAATTTATAAAAATTAAATTATGGGAGGCATTGATTTGACTTGTCGACCTTGCTTCGCGCGAAAATCATTTTGTTTTATTAGCAGGGTGCGATCAATCAATAAACCCACGCAAGGCTCTAATTCACACTTTATTTTCAAGAATTTAAATTTAGAGTCTGTTCAGTGTTTTCTCATTCCAGGAGTAATTTTGCACGAAACATTCTTTTTAAATTCATGGGTCTCACTTTTTTAATTTGAATATCAAATCAGAGATACTTTTCAATTTCACAGAAAGTTACATTTGCAATAGTACAATTTTTTGTTTTCTCATGCCCAATAATTGAAAATTATTATTAAAATTGCTTATTCTTAATAAAATCTGAGATTAAAATTTTTTTATTTCAAGACAAAAAGTTAATCTTCAACCAAATATTTGAATTATTAACCAAATATATACATTTTTAATCAAGAAGATTAATTTTCTACTCAGAAATATTAATTTTGAACTAAAATGAGGAATCTTTAACAAAAATATGAATTTTACTACTAAGCTCTACTAAATATGAAATAGTTTGTATATCAATCCAGAAACATTTTATTTTAACTCCAAACTAGTTGAACTCATTAAAAATAACTTCAACTACAGAGCTTAATTTCTTAACACGAAAATATTAATTAAAAAAAGTTGATTGTTAACCAAATAGATAAATTAAAAACTAAAAAAAAAATGAATTTTTTATAAAGCAGAATAATTTTCTACGCAAATTTGCTACAGCCTAAAAAGATTTTTATTTTCAATCAACGCCGGCTGAATATATTTAGAAAGGACAAATCTTCAAAAAAAATAGTTTCCAAAAATATTACTTTTTAGCAAAGCAGTTTAGCTTTTCAGCTTTTAAGCAATGAGTTGATTTTTCAACTAAAAAAGATGAATCTTCAACGAAAAATATAGCAGTTGATATTTCAAACAAAAATATTTAATACATCATTCATGGGATTTATTAATAATTAATTAAATATATTTTAAATAAAAACCAGTTGAATTGATTAAAAAATGAGAAATTTTCAACAAAACATTTATTTTCAACCGAATAGTCGAATTTTCAAAAAAATGGATCAATTTTTTATCAAGAAGACTTATTCTCGACCAAAAAATATGATTTTCAATCAAAATAATGCATTGTCTACTAATAACATAACTTTTCTTTAAGGTGTTTGAAATATTAGGGAATTCGTTGAATAAAAAAAATGTAACTCTCAACCACAAATATGATAGTTGATATTTAATCTAAAAAGATTTTAATTTGAAACTAAACAAGTTAAATTTATAAAAAAGCAACAAATTTGTAAAAAAAATAGCTGAATTCCTAACCAAAAAAGATACATTTTTGGTTAAAAAGACAATTTTTCAACAAAATAGTTGAAACCCCAAAAAAAATTTTTTTATTTTAAACCACAATTCAAATTTTAATAAACAATAGATCAAATTCATACTGAAAATACGAATTTTCAACCATTAAAGGCTTTTCAGACAAGAAAATAAAATAATTTTTGACAATTTATTATTTGAAGACAACAAAATTTTTATTGAAAAAGAAAATTTCGAAAAAGTATCTAGACAATTTTGAAGAGATTTTGTTTCATTTTACAGAACTTTTTCAAAATTTAGGAAAAATTTAAGTAGCTTAAAAGATATATAGGATTTTCTTATGCTGGAAAAAAAAATATTTTTAATTATTTTTGAAATTTTTCAAAAACGTCTAAATATCTTTCAAAATAATCTTTCAGATTATTTTTCAACAGTATGGATATTTTTTAGAATGCTCAAAAATCTATTTAGATATTCTCTAAAAATAAATTTGATGTAATTCAAAATCATTTAAATTTTTCTAGAAATTCTAAGAACATTGTTTTGTTCTCTTGCATACTTTGAACATTTTTTAAAAGCTTTTAAATGTTTTCTTTGAAATCTCAAAAATCTAAATTTTGAATAAAATTTTCATAAATCTTTTTAAGTTTTTAATTATTTCGTTATCTTTTTGAAACTTCTAAGTATCTTTTAAACTTGAACGAATTTTTTATAAAAGTTTGTAATCTTCTTAGTGGAAAAATTTTGCCTATAAATGTTGTACTTTTTTCCCGGAATTTTATTAAATCCTTTGAAATATTTTTTTAATGTTTTAAGAGCTTTTCTAAAAATTTTGTTTTTAAAATTAAAAATTTATTTTAATTTCCGCTGAAATTGTAAACAAAAAAATTATTATCCTAAAACCTTTTAAACTTCTGAAAATCTTTCAAAATCCTTAAGAAGCTTCAACATTTTATCTCAAATTCTTGAAAATTTGACATTTTATCAAAACATTTTATAAATATTTCCAAATTTTTAATATTTTTCAATCTTTTCAAAACTTCGAAAACTTCGAAATATCTTTTTAAATAATTCCAAGTTTTCCTCAAAATTCTTCAAGTTCTACAAAAATTAAAAAAATTATCATGAAAGTTGCTAGCTTCTTTTTGGACATAATTTGAGCTCTTCGAAACTTAAGATAAATCTTTTAAAATAAAAGCTGAATCATTAAAAATTTTGTCAGAAATCTAATTGACCCTAATTTAATTTTTCCATCTTTTTTAATGTGTGAAAAAGATGACAAATTAAAATGTGATAGCAAATTGTTAAGAATAAAATGATTGCTTTTATTATTAAAGAATCATTTACAATTGAAACATTCTGTTTTAGAAGCAGATTGAAAAAATTAACATTCCTCATTTGGAAATTGAGATTTATCAAATTCCACATTATTAAAACAAAAAAAACTGAAAACAGCCACTTCATTTATTAAGATATTCAACACATTCAATAATTATAAAATGAAATTATTTAATTTGAGGGCTATCTATTACAAGGAACGATTTTTTTTTAATTTTACCATGGAAAAAATTTTTGAAATTTAAATTATTTTAAAACTTTTAATTTTTAATTTACAATGATAAATATTAATTAGTAAAGGAAACAAGTTTTGTTATCGAATTCTATTATTTCGTCCATACTTACATACTCTATAGAAGAAATTCAATACAATGGAATGTAATATATATCTTAAAATCTGTGCCTGCGCCTGCTCTTAAATAAAGAACGTGCTGAAATAAAAGTTCAGCTCTTAGATTTAACATACTTCTGATCAGATAAAAAAATTTAGCCTATAATTAACAGACCTAATAAGTGTAAGAGTCTATTTTACTTTATAAATTCATATCTTTTTTATCCTTAAAGTAATGATAATACAAAAGATAATAATTTAAAAAAATATATTTTATCCTTGAAAGCATTTTTCTTGCTTTTAGTGTCCATTATTTAAGTTAGTTAAATTCAGTATCCCACTGTTTGGAATTTTTATCTGATTAAAAATTAATCATTTTCTCTGATTGTCATTTAATAAAAAAAATATAAGGAGTTTTTCAAAATTTTTCAACAATAATAAAAAATTTGAGACTGAAAACGCTTGAACCTTTTTGAACTGGATATGTTTCAAATCAAACAATTTCATAATTAGTGCGAATTTAAAAAGGGAAAATATTTCAAATTGAAAGGAATTGAATGGGTATCATTTCTAAATAGAAGCGTTAAAAATTGAACAATTTTATTTTTAATTCAAGAATCTCGCAATTGGATTATTTCAGATTAAAATTTTATAAACAGGACAATTTCAAAATGTTTAAGATTGAATAATTTCATATTATAATTTTGAAACCTGGGTCATTTAAAATTTACAGAAATGCAAATTGTATTATTTCGAATTAAAAACGTTAAAAACGATTAAAATTTGACAATTTGAAATTTGAATAAATCTAAATTGAATGTTTCAAAGTAAAAGCTTCTGAAATTATTGAATTTTAAATTGTCCCTGAATACAAAATTATGATTTAACATTAAAATTGAATAAGCAAATTTTTTTAAGATCAACAAATAAATTTACAGGCATTTTAACAGTTCAAACTAGAAAATTTTTTAATTTAAATAATTTTTAATTCGAAGTGATTAAAATTTAAAGATTTGAAAATGAAATCTTAATTGTATGTATTTATGTTAAAGCTACAGAAATTCTAGAGTTTTAAATTGTTATTACATAAGAAAATTATAATTTAGAATTAGAATTGGCTCAAAAAAAATTTTTTTAATCAAAAAATAAATATAAAGTCATTTTTACAGTTAAAAATACAACATTTTTTAATTGATTCAATTCTTAATTCAAAGTAATTAAAATTTGAAAATGAAGAATATAAATCTGAATTGAATGTTTCAAACTAAAAGCTTTCGAAATTCAAGAATTTTTAATTGTTCCTAAATAAAAAATTATAATTTAACATTACAATTAAATAAAAAATCTAATTAAGATAAAAATATAAGTTGAAGGTCATTTTCGCAGTTTAAAATAAATAAATTTGGAATTTAAATAATTTTTAATTCGAAGCGATTAAAATTGAACAATATGAAATGGAAAACTGAAGTTAATGTTTCTAATTTAAAGCTTTTATGATTCTAGAGTTTAGAGTTTTTATTACATAATGAAATTCAAATTTAACATTAACATTGATAAGAAAACTCTTTTGAAGATCAAAACATATATTTGAATTAATTTTGGATTGTAGGCCTTCGAAATTAAATGATTCCAAACAAAAAACTTTTAATATGTGGTTATTTTAAATTAGAATCATTAAATACTAAAAAAATTAAAACTCTAAAATTGTAACTATTCAAAATAAAAGAAATGATTAAATCACTGAGATATCAATTGTAGATTTTTCTATTGTAATCACAATTTTTCAATACTTTTAATACTTTGGCACGTTTTTAAATGAAAAAAGATTCACTTTTCAATGCCTAGTTCTAAAATATTCTCATTTTTTTAACTTCAATTTTTAAATTTGTATTTCTTATTTTTTATTGTTTTGAATTTGCACACTAGGCATTTGATTTAAGATTTTTCATTTGCAAATATTCTTAACTGGCAGTTGCGCAAATATGAAGTTTTTAAATCTGATATCCTATAACTTCGAAGAATTAAAAAAATTAGACAACATTTTAAGTTTGAAATTGAAACTAAACAATTCGGATTATTTAAATCTAAAATTATTAAGTTTGAAACTGACTAAAATTGAAATCACACAATTTCGAATTTTAAAATCTAAATTGATTAAATATGAAGTTCGACTAAAGAATAAATTGTGAAGTGCTATAAATAATATAATAATTATTTTCCTAACCTGAAGGTAGTTAAAAAAAAACCTAGGCTTTTCTACAAGTAAAAAAAACCCTATCAAAAAAAGATTCAAATAAACTTTTTATCTCCATTTCTGACCCTACACTTTTGACCTTGCCTTTTTGAGCACCTTGTTTTTAAAGGAAACAAATTTTAGTTTCAAGGCCTCAAAAACAAGATGGTTTATAATTTGCATCCAAAACTGAAATTATAAATTGAAATTATAGAAGTCTCATCAATGAGTTTTTATTAAAAAATTTGATTTCTGTGAAAAAATCAATTCATTTTCAACGTTAACAGCTGAAGAATTCTTAAATATTATATACCTTAAAAGTTAAATTACTCTAAAAACCATGAAAATTAAATACTAATTGGAAGCTTTTAAAATTATTCGTTTTCAACTTGAAGCAATAAAAATTAAGCAATTTTCAACTTTGTTTAAAAATTAATAATTTTTAAATTATGCATCATGATTTTTAAAATTCAATCTTATAAATCTAAGCTAAAAAATTAATCAATTTAAAATACAAGGGAACAACTTAATGTTGAAAAATTTTTTAGTAAAAATGTATAAATTACGTAAATTTAATAATAAACTGTCATATTGACAGAATAGAAATAT
>NC_046666.1:36467970-36477764 GCF_010883055.1 Belonocnema kinseyi | reverse complement strand
TTTATTTGTTAATCCTGTTAATCTCATTTCTGCATTCATTAAAAAGTCTTTTTAATGACTTCTTCTGCAAACCAAATTATTTTCTCTTCACTCAAAGAAACCTGTTAATGATCAGAGAAAAAACTTTCTTGAATTAAAATGCAACTATTTGGTAAAAACTTAAACTTCTTCTTCTTAGAATTCCACTATTTTGTTTTAAAATTTAACTATTTGGTTAAAAATTCATCTTTCTTAATTGAAAATTTAACTGCTTCGGTTAATGTTGAACTACATGTTTGACGTTTTTTAAATAAATGTTTATCTCTTTTTCAGATAATATAACTATTTCGTTGAAAATCTTTTTTTTTTTTTAAACTTGACCTTTTGGTTTTAAAATTCAGTTTTCAACGGAATTTCGACACATTTGGTTGGAATATTACCTATTATATTTTTTAAATGAGAATTCATCTTTTTAGTTTGAATATATAATTATTCCATTGAAAATTAAATTATTTTGTTAAAGATTCAAGTGTTTTATTAAAAAATCATGTTATAATGTATGAAAGTAATTTTTTTGGTTTAAAACAAATAAATAAATTCACAAATTTTGAATATCTTATTATTTCTGGAAACCATAAATTACGTACATTAAAAGAGAGGGGGTAGAAATATTTTGTTACTTATTTACAATTAAAATTGAGATTTGAGCTAAATTAAGGTGTAAATTGGAAGTAAACTGTCTAACATTGCATGGTCATATGCGTTTTGAATCTGAATAATTGTACGTGTGCCAAAGCATGACTATGTATTTTCCTCCCACTAGGTTTCAATCAGCAAATTTTAGTCTCCAAGTGATCTGAATTCTTAATGCTTATATCGATCAGCCTTTGCCAAGCACGTTTCTAGAAATTCTCCTAAAACCTAAAAATCCACTGGGCTAGTTTTTAAATTTCCGTTCAACAAAACTATTAAATTTTTCATCACAAAATTTCTCCAAATTTATATGCTTCTTTGGAAGAGAACCTTAAAATCTCAGATAGCATTAACGTTTTTGTATTTTATAACATTTATTATTCAATCATGTATTTAGAAAAATTGCCTGTTTCATTCTTCGAGATTTGTTTCTTAATTATAATTATCCATGATAAAAAATGTTAAGTTTATATTAATAAGAGAAAAAATATTAAATTTTTGCATTTTTTCCACCAATGCACAAATTGTAAACACTTCACTTTTTTGTCTTTTCTTTCCACTATTCACTTTAAAATCCAAAAAAAAATTGTATTAAAAAAGAATTTAACATGGGATTTGAAAGTTCAGATTGCAATATATTATTTAGCAACAAAAAAATGTTCTATCTGTTGTCAACAATCCTGCAAATTTCGCGTTCATCAAACTTGGATTAAAGCCAGAGGGTGAAGTTGAAAGATTGAAATCTCACTTTGTATGAGCGCTGAATTTCACTTGAAATTAAAATAAACTGACTAGTCCATTACACTTTAATCAGTCACGTCGGAAATGAACGTTGACGAATTTAAAGTGACGCGCGTCACATGATTTAGTCCGTGACGATGTCATGTGATCGAATCCTCGCACGTGTTTTTTCGCCGTACAATGGGAAGCGTCGCGATGTTAACACGTCGACGACTCGCGT
This sequence comes from Belonocnema kinseyi, assembly GCF_010883055.1. NCBI lineage: Eukaryota > Metazoa > Arthropoda > Insecta > Hymenoptera > Cynipidae > Belonocnema > Belonocnema kinseyi. The sequence continues at coordinate 36,476,131 of NC_046666.1, read as the reverse complement.
TTCAATGATCCCTTCAGCAGAACGGCGTCGCGACGTCGACGCCCACCACAACATATCCGTCACGAATCACGAAGTCACGAAAGGTCTCCGACGAAGAACCCTTCTAATGGAATACCTTCATTACTTAGCAACTATATCAAGAGTCTTTTCTTTCAAGATAAAAAATATTCCCGGTTTTAGGTTTCTTGAAAACTTTTCCGATTTATTTCTTTTGAAGTGTCTCTAATTACAGTTTACAAGAAATAATTGCAATCTTTTATTAAAATATGTAGAAATCTATGATTTTGAATCAAAGATATCGGTCTATGACAATCCCTTCTTTTCTCACCACCTTTCCCAACACCTTAACAATAATTGTCCTTTACTTACTCTTTCTTGTCGTCTTTTCCCTTCTTTTTATCATCTTACCTCTCAGATATTTCTCTTTTCTCATACCATTCCCTTCACTCTCCTATCCCTTACATAATCATTCCAACCATTCCTTCCATTAACTGCCCATAAACACTCATTAGCCCTTTCCATTACAATCTACTTACTAGTCTACTTCTGACCAATAATCTTCCTCCCATAACCCTTCTTATAATCTTACCTCTAAGCCATTTCCCTTCCCCTCACCACCCCTTTAATCTTCTATCGCTTCCATAATCCTTCCAATCATTCCTTTCATTTACTGCCCCTCACCACTCATTAGTCCTTTCCATCACAATCTTTTTCTCCTACCTACTACGATACTTTTGATCACTCAGCTTCCTCCTATCATCCTGTCCTCTACTCTTCTTATACTCTTAATCATTAATCGTTTCAAATTTTCTTTAAATGCATAATCCATATAAGAACGCCTTCCTTCTACTACCCCTTGACCATTTAGCCCTTCTGATCACCATCTTCCTTTTTTAACCACTCTTCTACTCATCACCATTAATAACCACTTATTTTCATGTGGTCACCCTTTCCTCTACCTTTTCCATCATCTCACTCCTTAGAAATACCTTCCACATTTACAACTCTCCCTCAATCATTCTAAAGCCATTTAACCTTTAGACCTCTCCCTTATCTATTTATTATCCTAGTCTCTTCCCTTTATTTTTCCTTCCTATATCCCCTTGCTCCCATATCTTCAATTTCTTCTAACCACTTGAAACCCTTCCATCGTATCTTCAAGTCAATCTTCACATTACTTTGGCACACACCTCTTTCTATTTTTCACGCCATGTCCCTCCTCTTCCCTCACCTTCCTTCCGGTCACTTTTTGTTTTCAAGATTCTTTATCGTCACAGTGGTTAATTAACAAGAAAGAATATCAATCAATCATTTGAATCTTTTTAAATCTCGTATTTCAAATAAATATACTATTATTAGTCATAAATAATGTTATAAAAAATAATTATATAATATAATCTATAATATCTTATTATATACGTATTATTTTTAATAAAATATAACGTTCTATAACTAAACTTTCGCTTATAATCCACTTTGCCCCCCCTCATTAATAATTTTCCTCCTCCCGCTTGCTCTTTTGGTCCTGCATCTCACCCTTATCATGGTCTTACTCCTCAGCCATTTTGCTTTTCCTCACTACCCCTTTCATTCACCTACTTCAATGATCCTTCTAATTACTCCTTCCATAAAGTACCCCTCTTATAATCTCACCCTTAACCAGCTGCAGACATTAGCCTTTCCTCATGCCTCCCCTTATTTCACTCTTGACAAATCCCTTCCACATTTAACCACCTCCCTCGCCGGCTCAATTTTCTCCCCTCTCACATTAATTTGATCCTTCCCATAACACCTTTCTTTCGCTTCCCCCACAGTTTTTTCCTAAGTCATTTCTCTTCCCTAACCGTTTTCTCTTAATCTTCCCATTATATCAGCTATCACCCCTCACAGACATATCCCTTCCCTTAAACCTTCTCTTTTTTTGTCCCTCCTGAAGCCCCTTAAATTTTACAGTCCTGCCTCACGTATTCCCTCTCCTACCTCTTAATCTTATTTACCCTTCCCATTCCTTATCCTTATTTCATCCCTTGCGCTACTTCACACTAACTAATCTTCCTGTCATCAACCTTTCCCCTCACTTTTCCCATAATATCACTCTTCACTCCACTCAGACAATTTTCTTCACACATCCCACCCCTTAATTTATTTCACCTTAGACCTTTATACTTTTATACTTTTCACTTATCCATTCTCTCTTCTGCTCCCTTCACTTATTTAGCCTTACGATAAACCATTTTATTCATTCCATCCTCTCGTTACCACCAGCTCATATCCCTGGCATCATCCTTTACTCGCATTCTTCTTATCAGATTACTCCTTACTCCTCTCAGATAACTACTTACTTCTTTTTGAAGTTTCACTTAACTCAACCCTTCATGTTGACACTCTTCTCTAATCCATTCTCCCTCCTACTTTTTTCCTCCTTTTGCTATCTCTCCTTTCTATTACCCTATCAGCCTCTCCTCACCAGGGATCACATTCCCAATTACCCTTGCTATCACTATATATAATTTCACTACTCAACCCTTACCATTTCTAATAACACCTTTCCTTTAATCTTTCCTATAACCAGTTATCATTTCCATCGACATCTCTCTTTCTTAACCTCTTTCTTATTTAGTACCACTCCTCACTCTACAATTACTTTTTCACCTTTTTTCACATCTGTTAAAGCACCTACTTCCATACACATCTTCCTTACCCATTCCCTCTTTAACATTTTCTCCTTTATTTTTCCTCAAAAATATCCCTTTTCTTCTGCTCCTTTAATTACTGCTCACCAACTCATCTCGCTGCATATATTTTTTCCCTAATTTTTTACATTTTAAAACTCCTCATCCCCTCAGACATTTTTCTTTACTCACCACTCCTCTTATTCAGCTCTTTTTGAAACCCTTTCACTTTTATACCATTTTCTTATCCATTCCGAGCTTCCCTTTCTAGCCTACATTTGCTCCTTTCATCAATACTTTCTATCTTTCATCAGGAACTAATTTTCCTGCTTTCTTTTCATTCCTTCTATCATATCGGCCCTCACCTCCCAGAAATTTCTATAACCAAACCCTTACTCTTATTTTAGCTCTCCGGAAACGCTTTCACGTTAATAAAACTTTGCGGCTCATTTCCTCGCCCATTTTCTTCCCTCCAATTGCCCTTGCTATCCCCCTTCAACTAATCCTTGCCGCTTATTTCTCTTCCACTACTCTTTTTGATATCTTCACAGTAGGCACCGCGTGTCTTCAAAAAGGGTTTATTTGCCAATTAAGAGGTTATATAGTTCGTTCAAACATCCTCCTCTCATATTTTCCCTCGCGTACTTCCCTTACTTTGCAAGTACTCCCTTCCCTAACTTCTTCCTTATCTAGTTCCCTATTTTCTCCCTTCCCTATCTAACACTCCCCTTTACCTACGTACCTCCCTAAGTCTTCACTTTCCATTCCCAACTTACTAGAACGACTCTACTATCCCCCCTTTCACTTTCTTCAGTTATTCTGCTTGCCCTTCTTCCCCTACCTAATTTCCCCTAACTTCCTCCAATCAACGTCGACTTATTTCACCTCATTTCTACTCAATTCCTATACTTTTCCCTACTCTCATTTTCATTTATTTCTCCTTATTTCTGCTTACTCTCTGTGCTTCTTTCCTGTTATTTCCCCGTATTTATATTTACACTCCCTCCTGCACTCCTTCTTACACTAACCCCTCATTTCCACTTCCATCTTCTAACTTCTCCTGCTGCCTTTCCCATTATTCCCCATAACTTTCCCTCTTCTGATTTCTCCCCATTGTCCCTACTTCTTCCACTTCAACTTACCACACTCTCCTGAATTCTTTCCCCCTCATTTTTCCTTCTGGGAAAAAATTACTGTGGATGGACGCACACCCAAAAGAAACTATGAGGGCTTCTGTTTTTATTATGATAAAAAATGGCGTCGAAGTTAACAAGTCCTGTAGTTTAAATTTATTTTAAAGCATGTGTACGTATTTTTGGACATAACTTAGTAAAAAATAGAGATTCAACCAATTTTTAAATCTTGTTTTGAAAGGTTTTTATCTTGCCGAAAAACCGGTGATTTTTCGGATTTCTCAATTTTCAAATTTAATAACAAATTCTACAGCACAAATATTTATCAAACCTGAAGAAAGTGAATACATTAAATGAAAGAGAGATTCTCATATATCAATTCATCTAATATAAATTTCAGTTTAATTGCATATTAGAAATTATATTCGATCAGGATGGAACTTGCGGAAGCTTTCAGAAGTGTATTTATGAGATACGATCATAAAAATTTGAAAAGAATAAAAGCAGAATGCTGTGAGCCACAATTTCAATTGCCGTTCAGCTTCAGCTCATATAATCCATTTGATTGAAATATCCTAATAGATCCAATTTCATGGTAAACTCTATACTGAAGGGTAAATTTGCCGGTATTTAATTACATTTCTATTAATTTCTGCGCTGTCGTCGAAAACACGTTTCGAGATGAAATATTTGCAACTCTAATATAAAAATCATATTCAGGGAAGAAATTTTCTCTCTTTATAACAATTAATTCAACCTGGCTTTTTTTAGTAACTATTTTTTAATTATTGCTTATAATTTAAAACTGTGTCCCTTTAGTATGCATTTAGTAGAAGTCGAAATTCTTTATTTAGAATGATTCAGACCGACGTGTTATCTGAACAGGAAATCCAGCGTAATCCTAAAAATCCAGTGTATTATTGATGTTATTGAAAATTGACATTTCTTTGTAAAAAATTAATAGTCTTGCTAAAAAAATTATATTTTAGGTTAAGAATTTAACTAATTTGGTAAAACATTTAACCGTTTTTCTGAAAATTCGTTTTTTGTTGTAAAAAATCATTTTTTACAGAAGATTTCTTTATTACATTTTCGGTAACAAATTTTTTTTGTTAGACGTAAAACTGATTGGTTACAAATGTATGTATTTCGTTCCAAATTTAAGTTTTTTGTTTGACCATTGATCTATTTGGATAAAATTTCATCTCCTTGGGTACAAATTGAATTATTTTTTATAACATTTGTTTCTTTTTTTGTAAAAACTTAATATTTTTAATTAAAAATATAATTATTCCATTTCGGTTAATAATTTATCTTTTTTAGCTGAAATTTCAACTATTTGGGTGAAATGTTTACTTTTTTAGTTAAAAATTCTATTAGTTGGTTAGTAATTCATATTTTTCGTTAAGAATTAGTCTTTTTCGTGAGAATATTAATGTTTTTGGTTTATTCATTTGAAATATAAGAAAGCCTAACTTTTGGTTGAGAGTTCAACTATTTGGTGAAAAATTATTCTACTTTGCAGAAAATTGAACTATAATATTGAAAATTCCTTACTTATTTTGGAAGAAAATTATCTTTATAATTGAAATTTGAACTATTCAATCTTTGTTGAAAACTTTTTACGTTTTAGTTTAAAATTCAACTACTTTGTTAAAAATTCGTATGGTTTCTTTGAAAATTCATGGCATAAATCGATATTTACGAATGGAAATTTATTTTTTTACTTAAAATTTATTTTCAGTAACGGAAAATTTCAATACTTCATTTTTAAATGAACAAATATTATAGTTAAAAATCAAATATTCGGTTGACAATTTATTTTCTTAAAATTATATCACAATTTAATTATTTAGTTGAGGCTTAATCAACTTTGAAACTATTTCGTTGAATATTGATTTTATCAATAGAAAATTAATCTCCTGATAATAAATTTGTGCAGAGTTTTCAAAATTTGATTTTTTAATTGAAAATTAATCTATCCAGTTTTAGAAAATTAACCTTCTAGGTTGGAAAAGCATATGTTGAGTTTTTATGACTTTTTTAAATAAAAATACTAAAGCTTTAATTTTTTTGAACTTGGTTTGGTTGTAAATTAATTTTTTTGTTGTTGAAGATTCAACAATTTTGTAAAAAGTTCGTCTTTTTTGTTTAAATTCAACTATTTCAAATTAATATATTTTTTGGTTAAAACATTAACTAGTATATGTTTTATTGTAAATTTATATTTTGGAGGGAAAATAAACTACTTTGTTCAAAGTTAAACTACTTTTTAAAAAATGAAATTTTTTTTTTGAACGTTCATCATATTAGCTGCAAATTTGTATTTTTGGTTTGAAAATACATCTGTTTTATAAAAAATTCGTCTCTTTTGGAAAAAATGTATCTGTCTAGATTAAAAATGCAACTGTTTAAGAATCAATCTTTTTGGTTGAGGATTTAAATATTGTGTTGAAAACTCGCCTTTTTTGCTTCAATTCAACTGGTATAAAATTAGTTTTTGCATGAAAATTAATTATTCCAACTTAAAATTTTACAATTTCCTTTTTTGTTTGAAAATTCCACTATTTGGTTTAAGATTCATCTTTTTTCAATGAAAATTGATCCATTTGATTAAGGATTAAATTGTTTAGTTAAAAATCACTTTTCTTCTGTTTAACTCGACGGTGGAGAAGTTCTTCATTGAATTTTTTTTTTTTTAATTTAACTTTTCAGATTCAAAATTTGAATGTCTTATAAAAAATCGGCTTCTGGCTTGAAACACATCTGTTTTTGTATTGATTTTAATCTTTTTTGTTTAAAATTCGACCATTTAGTCAAAATGCATCTTTGTAGGTTGAAAATTCAAATAATTTGAAAATTTGATCCTTTTTGTTGGAAAATTCTTCTTTTACAGTAGAAAACCTTTTATGTTTAAAAATTCAAATATTTTTTTTAAATGCAATATATTCCGTTTTAAACTCGTACTTGAATTTTCAACTGAAAAACAGGAATTTTCTACAAATTACTTTAATTTTGAACTCAAAATTTTATGTTTCAACCAAAAATGATATAGTTTAAATTTAAATTCACAAAATTAATTTTGAACCAAATATAAAAGGAATTTGTAACAAAATAGTTCAATTTTTTCCAAAGAGATATCTTAAACTAAAAAAAAAATTTAAGAAATTAGTTCCAATTTCGTACAAGTATGTAATTAAATTTTTGACTAAACAAGATGAATTGTACTTGATGTACGTGCAATTAATTTCAGAATGGTCTCATAAATTTCTGAAATTTAGGTTAGAATTCAACTAAAGTTAAAAGTTTAAACTACAGACTTTAAGATTTATGGCTATTTTAAACAATAGGAGGTTTTTGTTACTTTAAATCTCGTTAAATTCTTATGGGTACTAACAGGAGAGTCTGGATCAGCCTGGATCAATCTTCTCTTGTTAGGTGGGTCATGAACGAAAAAGGAATGTCGGTAATCGAAAATAGATTCTACTCTGCACTTTAAAATCCTTGGTACTTTTATCCATTATGAGGTCATCGCCGTATATCTGCTACTGGTCATTAGTATTTTAATATATATAGTAGGTTAATGAAAAAAGGATTCTCTCGAGTGGTTAAGCACTTCGATGTTTCGTGTATAGTCGATGAAAATATTACAGGATTACATAAGATTACAAGAGATTATAAGAGATTACAAAAGATTATATTGCATAGCACAAGATTACATGGGATTACGCAAGATTACATGAGATTCAACCAGATAAAATATGATTATATAAGATTACACGAGATTACATGGGATTACACCAAATGAAACATGATTAAATATGGTCACACGTGAGAAAACACAAGATTACATATGATTACGTGAAGTTAAATACGGGATCACACAAGATTACATGAGATTCAACCAGATAAAATATTATTATTTATGATTATATGAGATCACACAAGATTAGATAGGTTTACAAGAAATGAAATATGATTAAATGTGGTCAAACATGGGAAAACACAAGATTACATATGATAACGTGAGATTACATATAGGATTACACAATATAACCTGATATTAAACTAAATAAAATATGAAGAAATATGATTGCGTGCCAATGCATATGAAATCACACAAGATCACATAGGATTACACCAGATTACATGAAATGAAACCACATGAAATATGATTATATTTCATAAATTGAGATCGCGTATGAGATTACATAAGATAGCATTAGATAGCACGAGATTACGGATGATTACATAAGATTATTTAAGAAATCTCTCAAGATCACATAGGATTACACAAGGTTACATGAGAGTCAACGAGATGAAATATAATTATATACGATTACATGAGAATGCACA
>NC_046666.1:36465338-36467870 GCF_010883055.1 Belonocnema kinseyi | reverse complement strand
CATGATATTACATATAAGATTATACAACATTACATGGAATTACACAATATGAAATATGATTACATGAGATTTTACATATTATTACAAAAGATTACAAGAGACTAAACCAGATGTAACAAGGTTATGTATAATTAAATGAGTTCGGGTATGAGATTACACAAGATTCCATATGATTACATGAGCTTAAATATGGGATCACACACAATTACATCAGGTTACAGAAGATTACATGAGATTACAAAAAATGACATGAGGTTCAACCAGATGAAATATAATTATATATGATTACATGAGAGTGCATATGAAATTATACAAAATTAAATGGGGTTACACAAGATTACATGAAATTCAACCACGTAAAATGTGAATATATATGATTGCATGAAAAATTACACTAGATTAGAACATTGGTTAACACCTTTCCCTCCTTCATTTGTTAAGTAACATTTATTAATATCATTTTTTTAATATAAATTCCATGTTTTCCATGTGTGCAAAAATTATTGCCAATTTTTTATATGTACAGTTTTCGATAAGAAATAATGATATAAAATCATATTAAAAAAAACATTTATCAAGCAAGAATTTTTTTAAACATTAGCAAAAATATTACACTTTTTGGATTTCGTAAGCGGAATGCTTATTTCAAATTTAAAAAAGTAGCTTTTTAAATAACTATTCGTGTGTTAAAATTGTTGAAGACTTAAATTCGAGTCTCAATTCGGCTTCAGGAAAGAAATTTCAATTTTTTGAAAACAAAAAACATTTGAAATTCTGTCAGGAATCTTAAGAGAATTTTTTTATTATCTTCGAACCTTTAAAAATTCTTTAAAATAATGTACCTTTTTCTTAAAATTGTTAACAAAGCAACCAAATTTTTAAAATACTTCAAAATCCTTGAAATTCTGTTTCAGACATTTTGGAAATCTTTTGAAATGTTTTAAAATCTTTAAAAATATGCTCTTGAAATGACTTATTCAAAATGAAAATATTTTTAAATTTTCCTATGGATATTAAGAAAATTAGTTTGTTTTATTGAAACCCTTCAAAATTCTTAAAAACCATTTTTTTAATCGGCAAAATTCAATGCATTATAATAAAAGTTGTCTTAAAATCTTTCAGATTATGTTTTAACAATTTTTGAAATATTCTTCAATATCCTCTTCAAATTAATTTTTTTAAAAATGATTTGAAATTTTCCCAAGAATCCTAGTAATTTTTTTTTGTTATTTTTAAAACCTTAAAAATCGTTGAAGAGCTGTAAAATTTAATTTTGAAATCTTGAAAAATATACTTTTTTTTAGGTTTCGATATATTTCAATTTTAAGTTAGTAAAATTTTTTTAAACTTCTAAATATCTTTTAAAATAATTATAATGATATTGATTCTGAAATTTTAAAGAAATTGCTTAAAAATCTTGCACATTATTCATTTAAAATTTTGAAAATCTTTTGAAATGTTTCTAAATCTTTTTCAATTTCCTATCCAAATTATTTTTTCAAAATAAAAAATCATTTACAATTTTGCGTGGAATCTCATGAAAGTTTTTTATTATTTGGAAATCTTTTAAAATACTTGAAAATCTTGTTATTTTGTATACAAAATCTTTTTAAAAATCTACTCTATTGCAAAAAAAAAAATTGCTCTGCAATCTTCCACATTCTTTTTTTAATATTTTGAAAATACTTTAAAATTTTGGTGCAATTGCAGAATAGGGAAGTCACCTGTTTTATGGATAAAAAACAGTGTTTTTCCGCAACAAAGCTTTTAAAGCCTTTTTAAACATTATCTTCAAATTATGATTTCAAAATAAAAAACATTTACAAAATCTTGATTTTCTTCTACATTTTTAAAAATAATTTTCAATTTAAAATTATTTTAACAATAATTTTAATATCTGGCAAATAATTTTGTAAATCTATTTTGATTTCCCCTTATAAGTATTTTTTCAAAGTGAAAAATCATTCATAATTATTCTAGGGACGACATAAAAATTGTTTTATTATCTTGAACACACGAATTCTTTCCACAATTTTGTAATCTTGCAAAATTGAAAAAGTTTGCTTCATAATTTTCTACATTCTGTTAAAAATTTTTAGAAAACCATTTTGAAAGATTAATTTTTTTAAATTTACTTCTAAAATTAAAGATTTTAAAATAAAAAAAAAATCATTCGAAATTTGTCAACGAATATGAAGAACAATCTTTTAATTTAAAAACATTTAAAAATTTTTTAACAGCTTCTTTATTTTTTAATCTTTATTCTGCCATTTTTTGAAAATTTTGTAGTGGCTTCAAAACTAGGTTAAAATGTTTTCAGCTGCAAACAAATATTGGCGTCTTTATCTACTCAAATAGAACTAATTTTTCTAAAAATACTTTTTACAAATAGAAAGAAAAAAAACGTTATTTTTGTTGGCATATAAAATAAAAATTTGATTTGATACAAAATTATTCATTCAAATTATGATTTAATGTTATTGTTTTCACATTCTCATCAGAGAAGTTATTAGATTTGTGTAAAATTTGACC
>NC_046666.1:36433668-36465328 GCF_010883055.1 Belonocnema kinseyi | reverse complement strand
CCCAGTTTTTGTGAAATGTCCACGTTTCGAGACCCCTTGAATCCGAAAAAAAGGTTTTTACAAATTTGTCTGTCTGTCTTTCTGTATGTATGTCTGTATGTCTGTCTGTATGCCTTTATGTCTATGTGTGTCTGTCTGTGAACACGATAAGTTTTGAAAAAAATTAATCTATTAGATTGCCCTTTTTTACACTCGTTTAGTATCCTAAACTAAAGGTCAAGTTCTTTAGCCAGCCATTTTGGATAAAAATTCAAAAAGTGGGCACATTTTTAATATTTTTGAGACCACTTTTTTCAAAATTCAAACATTCTCTGTACGGTCATTCATTGCATTTAAAAAGTCGAACAATTTGTTTAATGACCTTTTTCATAAAATTAAAAATTATTAGAGCTGTAGCATTCAAAAAATTCTAAAAAACACACGAAAAATTAACCTTTTAAGACAATTAACGGACGATATGAAAAAATGGAAGGAGAAAAAAAGTTTGATTTCTAAATGCCCTAGAAGATTATCATGACAACTTTTAGAATTTTCTTGATAAATAAAAAATTTAATTTTAACAGCATAAAAAATAATGGAAAATCCAAAAGTTACATTTTTTCAATCAAAATTTTCACAGTATTTCAAATATTCTCAAATATAATAATGCATTTTTAAATATATATATATACATAACTACAAATGATCAAATTCAATTTATGGAAGGAGCTTTAACAAAAGAGAATTCACAATCACCAAATTACTATTGTCGATATTTTCACTTTTAGTTTTAAAGAGTCTATGCAGAAAGATCGAGCGCGAAATACGAGATAAATATATTATTGAGCGCGAAGCGCGATAACCAACAGTCGCGCGCCCTAGACGCTTATGTTATGTTATTCTTATGCTGTTTTTAGAAATATTCATTTTTAATTTAAGAAAATAGAAATATTCTTTTTAAATCAAAAATAAATCAAAAGTCAAGTCAAAATTACGATTTTCGGGCTCATTTTCAAATAAAAAATTTTCTTTAGTTTTTTTCTTCTCAAATGTTTAGATTTCCTACATTATGGTCACAATAATTTCTTATTCGTATTTTCCAACTAATGAAAAACATAAATTTAAAAGTAAAGACCATTGACTTATATTTTTAAGATAACAAAAAGCGTTTTTTCCTTACAATAAAGGACTTTTTATACCACTTTAATATATTGGAAAATAAATGAAATATTTTGAATTAAACAAATTTTATTCCTAAAAATAATAAAATTCAAGGAGCCTATAAACTTCTTTTAGTGCCTTTTATTAATTTCCAATTTTTTGAACTTAATATATTGGTTATTTTCACATAACTGAAGTTTTTACGTCGTTATTGTTTGTTGCAAATATATTCTTACGAACTCAGTTTCTCAACATTATTTGAAATTTCTTGTGTAATGAGAAAGTTTCGGAAGAATCATAAATCGAGAAGGTTTTGATTTCAACTTTTCCTACATTTTTTATCAACTGTCGAAAACTTTTGCTTTAAAAAAAAGATGCCAAATCTATATCTTCCTGGTTTCTTACTCTCTCGTTTATAATATATACTCTCCAGAGTCTTTTTCTATTCAAATGGAATTATATTTCTTTGAGGAACTTTTTCAATTTATAAAAACTCAATACTGATTCCATAAGGCAATAAAAGTATCCCCTAACTGTAAACAACCAATTTGTTGCTTACACTTTCAATAAATATTTTTTTATTATATTATTATTATTATTATTATATATGTGAAGCATTGAATAAAATAAAACTTAGAATTCTTTCAAATGTAACAAACTTTTTTTTATTTTCTCCTATGTAAACTGTCTCTCGATTTTTATTTCCAAACATTAAGAATATAAAAATTTAAAAATTGTAAATATTAGTTTTGAATGTTTTTGAAACGATATTTAACTATTTAGAATTCAATATAACTGGAATTAAAAAATTATACATTGAACGATTTTGAATGAAAAACATACCAAAGCAAACAATGGAAGATTAAGTATAATTTAAAAAAAAATGATAATATTTCAAGTGGAATGAATTTTATTTCGAATTCAAGCATCTCCTACATAAAGGATTTCAGATTAAATGTTCAAAAATCGGACAATTTGAAAAAAGGTTAAATATAAAATATTTTCTTATTAAAATTTTGAAGATTGGATCACTCAAGATTCAAAGAAATTGCACTTTTATTATTTCCAAATGAAAGCTTTTAGAATGAAAAAATGTGCAATTGTTTGAAATTGAAAAATTAACAATTTTAAACTGAAATTTTGAAAATGGGACAACTTTATTAGAAAAGAGTTGTAACTGTATCATTTCTTAATCAAAACCTTCAAAATTCACAAGTTTATTTTGAATCGAAGAATATCGAAATTGAAGAAATTCAGATTAAAATTTCCAAAGTGGGGTCATTTTCAACGTTCAAAATGGAATGGTTTCAGATGAGAATTTTCAAAACGAGCTTATTTTATTTGAGATGAATTTTAAATTGTATTATTTAAAGTTGAAAGGGTTTAAAATTGAAAGAATTTGTATAATAGTAAGTTCTAATTTCAAACTATTAAAATTAAACAGTTTAAAAATTAATTGAATATTGAAAAATCAAGGCTTGTGAAATTTTTAAAGTTTAAATTTTTTTGCATAAAAAATTAGACGTTTACAAATTGAAACTGTTCAAATTGATGAAAAACAGAGAAATTAAGAACTCTAAAATTGTAACCATTCAAAATTTAAGAAAGTATTTAATTACTGAAGTATCAATTTCGAATAGTTTAAGTTTCATTCGCTTTCGGTTTAAACAACCCAATTATTAACAATTTTAATTCCAATCAATTAATTTTCCTAAACTTGATTCAGAATTATTATTCATTCTTGAAGTTTTCCAATGAAATATTACTCAATTTTAAATAATTCATGAAATCAAATTTTTCAACTAACCAGTAGACAATTTTAAGATATTACATTAAAAATTTTAAATAGCAACATTTTTGGTTGAAATTTGATCGTTTTTAGTTTAGAATTCAACTTATTTAAAAATTAAATTTTGTTTTATTAATTATTTTTTTCTTAAAAATTGTATTATTCTCGTAGAAAATTCACAGGTCTGACTAAAAATTAATTTTTTTCTCTTGATCCAAAGTTGAATTTCATTATTAAAAAATCATTTTTTAAAAGATTTATTATTTTAATTGAAAATATAATTATTTTTCTGAAAATTTAACTATTTGATTGAAAATTCATTCATTTTGTTGTCAATTAAAAAAAAATAACTTTCAACGACATAGTAACATTTTTAATGAAATACATTAATTTTCAATAAAATTTATTAACCTTCGCCTGAAATAGTTTAATTTTGAGTTACAAAATAAATATTCTACTAAAAAACTTATTTCTTAATAAATTAGGTAAATTTCTAACCAAATAGATGAATTTTAAACAAATATTCAACAATTTTTTACTTTTTCATTTCAAATTGATTAATGTTTAACACTTCATTTAGAATTCCTATTCATTCTTGAAATTTCCTAATCAAATATTACTCAATTTTAGATTATTTATGTTTTTAAATCTTCAAATAAAAAGTAGAAAATTTTAAAATATTGCATTAAAAATTTAAAACGAAGAAAATTTTTGGTTCAAAATTAATCGTTTTTAGTTTAAACTTCAACTACTTAATGGAAAATTCAACTTTTATAATGAAAATGATCATTTTTTCATTTGAAAATTCTATTATTTTCTTAGAAAATTGATCTAATAGGTTAAAAATGAACTTTTTTGTTAAAAATATTTTGTTCGTTAATGATTTGTCATTTTAGTTAAAATGTAATTATTTGGTTGAATATTCAACTATTTGGTTGAAAATTTAAATCTTTCGTTGAAAATTTGACTGTTTTGTTGAACATTTTTTTTTTTTTTGATGACAAATTCGTCTTCTTGGCTTGATAATTCAACTCTTTTGTTGAAACATATATTGAATTTAAATGCAATTGATTCATTTAAAATAATTTTTTCGTTTTGTTAAAATTCAACTATTTGGTTGAAGAATCATATTTCTTGGTTGAAAATTCATCTTTTTGTGTTTAAAAATCAACTGCTTTCCAAAGCATTCGAACTTTTAGCTTGAAAACTCAACTCTTTCGTCGAAAATCCATATCTTTCGATTTTTTTTTAAATAAATATTTGATGTTTTTTGTTAAAAATGTAAGTAAATACTAGAAAAGTTTATTTTAACCTAGAAAAATTCTGCCAAAGATTTAGAATTATAAAAAAAATTAATATTGAAACTACTCCCTTGGTTTACGGCAGTATCCAATTATTCATGCATTTTCTATCCCAGAGTCGTCATCTGTCGAATATACCCTTAAGATACTGCCCAATAAATTATTTTAATAAATTTTATCAGAAACTAATTTTCATTTAAAATCAAACCTCATTTTATTTAAATAATATACAACCATTTTTTATCACTGTTCATCAAAATTATCTTCAAACATTTTCTTAATCGATTTTAGAAACTCTTATCACCTGAATTAAATTCAACTTGATAAAGTAACTCCTTCCACCGCCAGATGTCACTTCCGCCTTAAATGTGTAGGGACTCAGTACAGCAGTGGCAAAGTGGAAACCCGCACCGATCTACTCAGCAGTCCAATTTTGCGTATTTTTGTTTCCTTTGACACGCTTATTTCAAATGATTAATTTTGTTTTTGCTTATATTTTCCACATCAAATAATAATTCTAAAGTGCATAAAGCTATTAAAAATTATTTTAAATTCACATCTGTAATAAAAAAGGTATTCCTTTCTTTTAAATTTGAAGTCGATTATTTATTTTCAAGGAATAAAAATCAAATGATTATTTTATGTTTCACTTTATAAGCCTATTTTGTGATCAAAGAATTAATTTTCATAATTTTATAAGTATTATTTGTTGCATACAATTTTCTTGTACTTTTAATCATTTAAGTAGCCAATCCAGCTGGTGACGCGACGCATGCGCAATACGAAAAATTCCCAAAATTGGGAGCAAAATAATTCTTCCAACATCAACGTCGAACATACCAGACCTTATGAGAATCTCCTTGCAGAAGTTAAGCACCAAGCGGCGCGGATTAAACACTGGATGGGTGACTTAAGAGAATTACTCAAGTTAGGCGTCAGTGGCATAATTTACTTGGGGGCAGTGACGGACTGGAATGGGGGCGCAGCTGGGGTTTCTTGGCGCGCCCCCCAAACCCGGGATTCCTTATTCAGTCATTGCAAAATAAAGTACAAATTTTATTTATAATGAATTATTTCATATTTTTGTTGCTTATTTCTGAAATTTTATTCTCATCTACCCTGAATAATGCATTGTTTCTATAAATTTATATTATGAAAATGCATTATATGCATGAGTATTGAAACACATATTTTCACTGTCTTGTTTTTATAATTTAAAGAGTTCGCCTTCTGTAAATAGACTATTTTGTTATTAAAAAAATTTAATTTTTTGCTTTGAATGCCTTTTTTTAAACATTAAAACGAAGCTTAAAATAAAAACAGCGCGTTCCATAAAAAATTATTAATAAAGAATTTGGAGTTCTTTTATGGGTGACTTGTAACTTTCATAGTTAGACCACGAAGCAAAATGTTTTAGTTTTAATTATTTTTTTCTTTGATCAAAATTTGAATTTTCGATTTTTCAAAAAAATGCAAACAGTTGTTATGATAGTTTTAAGCGAGGGGGGGGGGTAAAGTTTCACACACGTCTAATACGTTCATGTTATACTTCTTAGAAAGAGTTTTTCCTTTTCTCCGATGACTTTTTATCAGGATTCGCCCCCAGTATTGGATCCGCGGCCGCGCCCCTGGCCACCCAGTCCACGACTGCTTATGGGAAGCCAAAATCTTGTGAACAAGGAATTTTCAAGCAAAAATGTGAACAAAAAAAGGTAATTTCAACCAAATACTTAAATTTTCTACTAGATTGTATAAAAATACCGTATAATGATGAAGAAAGATCTTCTTGAGATCATTATTGTTAATATTATAAAGAAACTTAATAAACAAAGGCAATAATCAGGCGTTTTCTGCCAGAAAACTTGGTTTTTTCGTTATAATTTTTTTCATTTAAAACTTCATGGGAATTTTGGACAAATATGTACTTTTTGTATTAATCTTATGATTATTTTAAACAAATTTATTAAACAAATGCATTATTCGGGCATTTGTCGGCAAAAAATGCAGGTATTCAATGCGAGTTCTCTTAATTGTGAACTTCATGGCAATTTCAGTAACATTCATGAATAGTTGTTAAGTTCACGATTTTTTAAAACAAATTTATTAAATAAATGCATAAATAACGCATTTGTCGAACAAAAAATTAATTTTTCTTGATGAAAACTTTTTTAATTAGAAATATCATGATAATTTCAGAAAAAAATCATAATTTTTTTAGCATTATAATTTTTAAAAATAATTTTAATAAACAAATGCATTATTGGGTCATCTGTCAACAGAAAAAGTTCTTTTTTTAAATGACAGACTTTTCAATTGGGATCTTCATGATAAATTTAGCTGCATTCATGATTAATTTTTAATTGGTAACTTAATGATAATTTTATTGGCACTTATAATAAATTCATAAATTCGATGATGTTTTAAACAAATTTAATAAGCATTTGCATTATTTGTGCATTTTTCGACGAAAAAAATTTTTTATCTCAGTTTTTCAGTTTAAGTTTTTCATTACTTTCATTATTTTAATAAGGCTGCAGCTTCAGGATAGGATTGTTTAATAAATTTTTTTTTTAAATTAAATTCATCAACTAATTATGAATATACTTTGTTTATCAAATTAATAAAAAATATCAGATCATAATTTTCCATCACTAAACGTCACTGGAAACATAATTTAAGAAAATTTAAGAGAAAAAGCGGTTTCTTTTGACCTTTAAATGTCCATAATAGGCATTTGTATATATCATTTGTTTATAAAATTAATAAGAAATATCGAATGACAAATTCTTATGACCGAGTATTATTTTTTTGATAAAAGCAAGTAATTTCAACGCAAAAATTTACTTTCGGAATGCAGAATCCAGAGTGTAGACTATTTGTTAAGTTAATTTGTTTGCATAAATTAAACTAAGATTTTCCTTTTTTTACTTTCGACTTCGCACGTGCATAATGTCTGGCAATGTTGATTATAAAAAAAGATTTTCACGAAGATTAACAAAAAAAAAAAGAAACGAAAAAGTCTATTTTTTCTTCAATCTTGGCATTAACATAAAAGTTTAAAAAAAAAAGTGATAAATCAGACCTCTCAAAATTTAATGCTGAATTTCACTTTTTTTAATTGAGTTAAGAAAAGTTATTTTGAACCTCATTTTTGGATTTCATCCCACTGTGCGGTAGTCGGAATGGCTACATTATCAACTTTCGACGTCACCTTCTACTCATCCAGGGATCGGTAACTCGACGGCTATACCGTAAGCACATAGAAACCTACCTTATCAACTATTATGGATTAACTTCCTATAAACGCTCTCCGATTCAAATATAAATGAATTCCAGCAATAAAATGTCAATGCTTCGGGCTCTGGCTCCCTAGAACGGGAGAGAAGAGATGCTCGAATTCGTGAGACAAGTCAACCGCCAGGCAGTAGGCATGCAGGCCGGCAGTTACATAATTCGAGTGGAGGCGAGTGGAGGTTTGAAGCAACGACAATGCGCACATAACGCAAGCGGCAACCGTAAGTCTCTAGGTACGCTCGTAAGCGAAATATTTACACGGTCATGTAACCACCTCTTACGCGAGATGCTTATGTGACCCTCTCCTTCCTTCCTTCCCCCAAACCCCTCTTCCTCCCCCCCAAGCCCCTCTCCCTCTCTGCACACAAGGTAAGAAAAGCGGTTTCGTAACAAAGGCGAACTGAACGTTTCAAAGTCAGGTCGATCATGATACTAATGAGCCAGCTCAAGAACTTATTCAATCAAAAATTAGGGGGGATTAGGTGGGAATCGAGGGGGGGGGGGGGCAACTCCTAAAAATGATATCCAGGGAGGTGGATTACTTAGGATTATATTGGATTACGCTTAGGAGCAGCGGGGCCTTGTTTATAAAGGGTGATAAGGGCATCGACTTTTAATATTGAATGGTACAATTTTGACATATTGCCCAAGATTTCACCAAGATTTCAAGGATTAAACAAAGACTTCAAAAGTGTTGCAAAAGTTTGGGATAAATTAAAAATATTTCACAAATATTTAACAAAAATTGCAATAATTATGCAAAGATTTCAAAAAAGATTTCACAAATATTTGAGACAGATTGCAATAATTTTTCAGAAATTTCATGAAGATTTAAAAAAGATTATTAAAGAATTTGCAAAGATTTCATAAGGACTTCACAAAGATTTTACAAAGACTTCCCAAAGATTTCCAAGAATTTAGAAAGGTTTAAAATTTGTTGCAAAGATTTTTAGAGAATTCGCGAAGATTTCACAAAGATTAAAAAAAATATTTCACAAAGATTTCAATGATTTACCAAAGATTTGAAACATTGTGGAAAGGTTTCAATTATTTCTTAATGATTTCAGAAAAATTCAAATATTTTGGAAATATTTTAGATAGATTTTCAAGCTTTCGCAATGATTTCTAAAAGGTTTCAAAGTTTGAACAAAGATTTTAACGGTTTTCCAAAGATTCCAAAGATTTAACAAAGATCTAAATGATTTTTTAAAATGATTTTACAAAATTTTCAAATATCTCTGATATATTTAAGGGTTTCATAAAGCCTTTAATATATTTCAAAAATATTTTACATTTTTTTCAAAGATTTTTAAAGAATTCACAAAGATTTCACAAAAATGTCACAAAATATTCACAATAATTCTACGAAGATTTTCCAAAGATTTCGAGGATTTTACAAAGATATCAAATATATTGAAAATGTTTCGAGAGAATTAGCAATCATTTAAAAAATATTTTACTAATATTTCAATTATTTTCAAAGAGTATCAAAGATTGAGCGAAGATTTCATTTATTTACTAACGATCTCACAAAAATTTCAAATATTTCGCAAAAATTTCAGATAGATTTCATAGATTTCCCAAGCAATTGTTTTTTATTTCACAAAGATTTCTGATACATTTAAATGATTTTACAAATATTTTACAAATATTTCAATAATTTACTAAAAATTTTATGAAGATTTAAAAAAGATTTTTAAAGAATGCACAAAGATTTCATAAGGATTTCACAAAGATTTTATGAAGATTTTACAAAGACGTCCCAAAGATTTCCAAGAATTTACAAAGATTTAAAATTGGTCTCAAGGATTTTTAGAGAATTCGCAAAGGTTTCACAAAGATTTAAAAAAATATTTCACAAAGATTTCAATGATTTACCAAAGATTTGAAACATTGTGGAAAGGTTTCAATTATTTCTTAATGCTTTCACAAAAATTCAAACATTGCGCAAAGATTTTAGATAGATTTTCAAGTTTTCGCAATAATTTCTAAGAGGTTTCAAAGTTTGAACAAATATTTTAACGGTTTTCCAAAGATTCCAAAGATTGAACAAAGATTTAAATGATTTTTTTTTAATGATTTCACAAAATTTTCAAATATCTCTGACATATTTAAGGGTTTCATAAAGCCTTTAATATATTTCAAAAATATTTCACATTTTTTTCAAAGATTTTTAAAGAATTCACAAAGATTTCAAAAAATACTTCAAAGAACAAAGATTTTCCAAAGATTTCACAAAAATGTCACTAAAATTCACAATTTCGCAAAAATTTCAGATAGATTTTAAAGATTTCCCAAGGGATTGTATTTTATTTCACAAAGATTTCTAATAGATTTCAATGATTTTACAAAGATTTCACAAATATTTCAATAATTTTCAATAATTAAAAAATATTTCCAAATATTTCGGATAGATTGTAAAGATTTCACAAAGACGTCTATTATTTCCCAAAGATTTCGGATAGCTTTCAAAGATTGATCGAAGATATCAATGATTTACTAAAGATTTCACAAAGAATTCAAATATTTATAATAGATTTAACAAAATATACGAAGACTTCAATATATTTCAAAAATATTTTAAATATTTTGCTGCAAAGATTTTCAAAGAATGCAAAAAGAATTCGTAACAACTTCACAAAGATTTCAAAGATTTAAAAAAAGATTTCCTAATGATTTCACAAAGATTTCCAAGATTTTGGATAGATATCAGAAACCTTACAATTACTTCAACCATTTCTCAAAGATTTCACAAATATTTAAATAATTTTACACATATGACCGAATACTTAAAAAACATTTCAAATGTTTCGCAAATGTTTAAAAATAATTCCCAAATATTTAACAAAGATTCAAAAGATTTCAATGATTTCCGATATATTTCAAAAAGATTCAAATCATTTCATATATATTACCAAATACTTTGCAAAGATTTCCAAAGATGTTTCAAGGTCTGAAAAAAACTCCAATCATTTATAGAAAATTTCATAGGGTTTCACAAAGATTTTAAATATTTTGTAAACATTTCCAAAGATGTTCAAAGACCTGAAAAAATTCCAATCATTTCTCGGAAATTTCATAAAGATTTCACAAAGATTTTAAATATATTTCAAAAATTTATGAAAAATTTAAAAGATTTCACAAATACTTCGATGACTTTCCAAAGCTTTCAATTACTTCACAAACATTACAAAATATGTCAAATATATTTTAAACGTGAAATGAACTGATTTCAAAAAGATTTAAATTATTTCACAGATTTCAAATGGATTACAAAGAGATAAAAATTTCAATCACTTTTTGAAGATTTCACAAAGATTTCGGATAGGTTTAAAAGATTTAATTGTTTTTCCTAAAGATTTAAAAAAGATTGAAATAATTCCACAAATAGTACTAAATATTTCAAATATTTTTCAAAAATTTCCAAAGATTTCTCAAAGATTAGACAAAGGTTGCATTAATACGTGGATTAATCCGAGTCAAATAGGCTTGCGCGAATTTCTAAGGAAAGGAAAATTACTTTTCAACACAATTTTTAAATTTTTCATAAAATTGGTAAACTTTTAACCAGATATTTGAATTTTTAAACAAAAAGATTAATTTTCTACCAAAAAGGACAAATTTTTAACGAAATACTTGAATTTTTAACAAAACAAGATAAATTTATAATCACAAAATGGAACAATTAAATTTTCAGTTTGCATAGTCAATTTTCAATTGGAAATGGTATAGCCCAATATTCAGTAAAAAATTCAACTAAAAAAAAACTAATTTTCAACAATTAGGCAAAATTTTTTACCAAAGTAGTTCAATTCTGAATCCAAAAAGAAAATTTTGAAGACACAAATGAATTTTCTAACAAATATAGTTAAATTTTAAACCAATTACTCAAATTTTTTAATTTTTAGTTAAAAATAAATATCGAAAACATGACTTCCGAACAACATTTTTTTATTATCATAAAAATAGATGAAATTAACCAAATAGTGAAATTTTCAACCAAGAAGACTGTGTATCGAAAAAAGAGGAATTTCAAATGAAGCAGTTGAACTTTAAAATGCAAATATTAAATTTTCAGCCCAATAGTTGAATTTTCCAACAAAAAAGATAAGTGTTTTACTAAAAATATATTTGTCAAATCGAAACTTAAAAATTAAGTTTTGAGCAAAAAAAAAAATAATTTTCAACAAGATAGTTAAAATTTGAACCAAACACATTAATTTTCAACATAAGATTATTAATCTTTAACTGAATATTTAAATTTTCAGTTAGAAAACAAATATTTAATCTAAGAACCTTTATGTTCACACAACGGTTAAATTTCAAACCGAAGACTTGTACTTTCAAATAAAATAAAGAATCTTTAAACAAAAAATGAATTCAACAAAATATTTAAATTATCAACTAAAAAGATAAATTTTTAAGAAAGCACTTATATTTTAAACCAAAAAAAAACTTTTGCTCAAAGTTGTAAAAATCTCTACAAAGAAAAATAATTTTTATCTAAGTAATTGAATTTTTGAGATAAACAAATGAATATTTTTCAACTATAATGATGATTCTTAAAATAATATAGGTAAGTCTTCTTTTAAAAGGTAAGGTTTGAACAACAAAAAGCGATTTTTCAACAACTAAAAAATAAAGGAATTTTAACAAGACAGTTCAACTTTAAACTAAGTAGTTTGATATTCGACCGAAAAGATTAATTTTTTACCAAAAAAATACAATTTTTTATCAAAAAACATGAATTTTGAATGAATGAGTTGAATTTGTTTTTTTAAATTAGTGAAATTTGCAATCAAAGCGATGGACCTTCGACGGGAAAAAAATAAATTTCCAACAAAAAGTATAATGGTTGATATTTGCACCAAATAATATGTTGATTTTTATTAAAGAATAGTTGAATTAAAAAAAAGAACGCTTACAAAATTAGTTCAATACTCAAAAATAAAAGGCTGAATTTTGAAATGAAAAAGAGCATTTGAACCAAGAAAGATTTTTCCATCAATTGAGAAACCAAATTTTTTCAAAAATTTGGAACCTACATTCCAAAAAGAAGAATTTTCTGCACAAAGGTTGAGTTTTCACTATGAAAATATGATGATTTCAACTTAAAAAATGACTTTTCAAATAAAAAAAATCAATTTTCAAGCAAAAATGTAAAAGTTACATTTAAAAAGTTTTAAAATAATTTTTTACAAAAAAAAGAATTTTCAAAAAAATAGTTCAATTTTCAGTAAAGGAAATTAATTTGTACCTAAAATTATGAATATTCAAGCAAAGGAAAAATAAATTTTATACAAATAATTGATTTTGAACCCAAAAGATGAATTTACTACCAAAAAAAAAGATAAATTTTTAACCAGAAATAGAAAATTTAAATTTTCAGTGCAAAACAAGATTTTCAACTAAATAAGGACAAATATTTAACAAAAAAAAAGTGTTTATCCAGATAAATTTAGAATTAAAATTGCTAATTTTGACACTATATATATTATTTTGACGTTATATTATATTCCAGGCTTAGACCATTGTGCTTCCCCGGAAAATATCAGGCCGCGAAGCTTTTATAAAAGTGATTAAAAAACAATACTTTCTTATTTTTCTTATTTTTCATTTACTTAATTACTAATAGTAAAAAAGAAATCGAAATAAGTAATAATTTTATTTCTTGGCCTATAAGGTGTGTCTCGTGAGATAGGTGGGGTCCAATAAGACAAAGGTATTTTTAGAGAACAAATGAAAAATTCCTTACTCCCTAACTGAAAATATTTTTACATCTTATTTTTATTATTAATTTTTTTAAATTATAATCTTACACGATGAAGATAATGGACAATTTGTAGTTTTCCTTTCTGATATCTAACGATTAATTCGATAATGTTAAACGCTAACCACGAGCAAAAGTATGTCACATTAGTAATTCTTCTTGGAGGCAATCATAAACTTAATGTTTGCTATCTTTTAATAAATTCTCAGAAATCGAAATGAATTATGTTTATGGCACGCAAATATGGCGTAAATATCTACGTTTTAACGTTACATAAAAGCAGTGAGCTCATGACACAAAAATAATTTGTTTTTTTAAGAATTTGCCTTAGGTATTCAATCGCTTTAACAATCATGTTCAAAAACATTTCATTGTCTCATACATTATTTTCTTTTTCTTTTAAATTATATCGATAAGGAACATTAGAATATTATAAATTTTTTTCAGATTCTATAAATCGTTCTTTGGTAGCTATAAAAAGAAGCTGTGCAACAAAAATTTAATTTTTAAAAATTTTGATTAGTAGTACGTTTCCATTACTTTATCATATTTCTTGCAGTATTAGTAATAATCATTTTTTTTAATTATATACGATAGGCAATCCTAATTGCTGTAAGTCTGAGTAAATACAAGAATTTATAACAATAAAATTACAATATATCATCTGGATCGTCTAATCTAGGTGATATTTTCGGGCCCTAATAGGGCGCTGGTTAGCCCGTCATAACCAACAAATTTTCTCAGTATCGCACCCAAATATCTTATTGTGCTTTTATAAAAATAGGGAGAGGGTTTTAAAGTACCAGAAGCAGAAAAAGAACAGTAAAAAAATTAATTTTCATCCTCATGCTCTATTCAGCCTTTTTGGGTCGAATTCAGGTGCAGACTAACTTGACTTACACAAAAATTGTCTACGTGTTACAATTAATTTTTCTTTAAATTTCAAAAAAGTTCCAGAGTGTTATGTAACAAAAATTTGCGGGTCCTAATCGGGTGCTGGTCAGAACGTTCCATTTTGGCCCCGACTATTTTAGGCAGAGATTACTTACTATAAACCAGGACTAAAAAATTGTTCCCTACTGGGATATCTGGAAAATTTTGAAAAATACCATTTTCGTTACTGTAAAATTCTAAAAATTCCCGAATAATAAAATTCCGGACAGTCTATAATATTAGTGAATTTGAAAGTTTCCGATTTCAGATAATTCCTTAAATAAAATTTAAATTTCGGTGAAAATAGCCACTTTTCCAGAAAATTTCCGCTTTATAAAATTCCCTGATTTAAATTATTAGCAAGTTTTAATGATAAATAAATATAATAATGACAAATAAAGCAAAAATATTTTCATAAAATATAAGTTATTTTATTGTTAAAAAATTTTTAATTTTTGAGACTTTAAAATTTTTTTATTAAATTTCCCTGCGTCAGAAAATTTAAAGTTTATGATATTATTTCAGCTTTTTTTAAATTGACGTGGGATTTTTTTTGACATTTTAACTTACACAAAAATAAAAAATTATATCCTACGTGAATTTTGAAAAAGTAGGAAATGATTTTTTCATCAAAAGAAAAAAACTGAGGCGTCACATATCAAAAATTAAAAAATGTTGATTTCTAATGATGACTCTCCAGCATTTACAATTTTTTGGCAATGAAAAAATATTAGAATATCCGTACACAAAATTCTAAATAAATAAAAAGACTCATACAATTTATGAAAAATGGACTGAATGGCGAAACTCATACCCACACGGTCAAAGAACCTGTGCTCATTCACAATTGACACCAGAGACAATGTCAGTCTCGAATATTTATATAATACAAATTTGGTTAACAAATCGGTTCGTTGGATGTCATAAGGGTAATACAAATGCATTGATCGATCCTTTATTATTGTAACGCCATGTGACTTAAGGGCTGTCCGTAAAACGTTTAGTATAATGTTTAATAAACGTTTAGTATAACGTTTAATAAACGTTTAGTAAAAGTTTAATAAAGTTGAGTAAAATGTTCAGTAGATTTTCAGTAAAACGTTTAGTAAACACTTAGTAAACGTTCAATAAACGTTAGTAAAACTCTTAGTTAAACGTTTAAGTGAACGTTTAGTAGAATATTTAGTAAACGTTTAGTAAAGTTTAGTAAAACATTCAGTAATCGTTTCATAAGTGTTAAGTAGAACGTTTAGTAAAGTTTAGTAAAACGTTTAGTAAACATTGAGTAAACGTTAGTAAAACGTTTAGTAAACATTAAGTAAACGTTAACGAAACGTTTAGTAAACACTGAGTAATCGTTAGTAAAACGTTTAGTAAACTTAAGTAGAATGCTTAGTAAACGTTTAGTAATACATTTAGTAATTGTTTCGTAAATGTCTATTAAAACTTTTAGTAAATTTTAGTAAAACGTTTAGTAAACATTGAATAAACTTTTAATAAACGTTAAGTAAATGTTAGTCAAACGTGTAGTTAAACGTTTAGTAAACGCTTAGTACAATGTTTAGTGAACGTTTAGTAAAACGCTTAGTAAAGCTTAGTAAAACATTAAGTAATTGTTTCGTAAATGTTTAGTCAAACATTTAGTGAAGCTTAGTAAAACGTTTAGTAAACATTAAGTAAACGTTAGTAAAACGTTTATTAATCATTTAATAGAATGTTCAGTGGACGTTTAGAAAAACAATGATTAATTGTTTCGTAAATGTTTAATAAAACGTTAAGTAAAGTTTAGTAAAACGTTGAGTGAACATCGAGTGAACGTTTAATAAACGTTTAGTAAACATTAGTAAAACGCGTAGTTAAACGATTAGTTAACGTTTAGTGAACGTTTAGTAAAACGTTTAGTAAAGGTATGTAAAACATTAGGTAAGCGTTTAGTTAACGTTTAGTAAAGTTTATTGAAACGCCTAGTAAAAGTTAAAAAAACGCTTATCAAAAGTTTAATAAGGTTTCGTAAAATGTTAAGTAAATTTTGAGTAAAATCTTTATTAAATGTTTAGTAGAACTGTTAGTGAAGTTAAGTAAAACGTTAAGTAAACATTTAGGGAATGTTTGATAAACGTTTAGTAAACGTTACTAAAACGTTTCGTAAAATGTTTAGCAGAATGTTTAATAAACTTTTAGTTAAACATTTAGTGAAGTTTAGTAAACATTTACTAAACGTTTAATAAACGTTTAGTGAATTTTATTTAAGCGCCTAGTGAATGTCAGAAAAACGTTTAGTAAGCGTTTGGTAAAACGTTTGATGAAGTTTAGCCAAATTTTTAGTAAATGTTTAGCAGAAAATTTAGAGAAGCTTAGTCAAACGTTATGTAACCATTTAGTTCAAGTTTGATGAAAGTGAGGAAACCGTTTAGTTAACGTTAGTAAAACGTTTAGTAAACGTTTAGTAACACGTTCAGTTAACGTAAGTAAAACGTTTGGCAACCGTTAATAAAACGTTTGGGAAACGTTAGTTTAACGTTATTAAAATGTTTCTCAAACGTTTGGTAAACGTTAATAAATCGTTTGGTAAATGTTTAGTAAACCAACAAGTCTAGTTTTTTAAGAAGTTTAGTAAGACGTTTAGTGAAGTGTTTAGTATGACGTTAAGTAAACATTAGTAAAACATTTAGTAAACGTTAGTAATACGTTCAGTAAATGTCTAGTAAAGTTTAGTAACAGGTTTACTCAACGTTTAGTAAACATTTGGCAAAAGTTTAGTAAAGGTTTAGTAAACGAAAGAAACCATCTATCAAAACGTTTAGTAAACGTTAGTAAAACGTTTAATAACCGTTTAGTACAACGTATATTAAACGTTTAGTAGAACATTTAGTTAAGTTTAACAAATCGTTTAGTAAACGTTTAGTAAAGTTTAAAGAAAAAGTCAGTAAACGTTAGGAAAACGTTTAGTAACGTTTAATCAAACTTCTAGTAAACGTTTGTGAAAACGTTTAGTAAAGTTTCCTAACGCTTTTAGTAAATTTCAATAAGCTTTTAGTAAAACTATTAGACAAAGTTTGGTAAAACGTTTAGTAAACTTTTAGTGAATTTCCGTAAGACCTTTAAAAATATTGAGTAAAAAACTTTGTAAAACGTTTATTACGTTTCCTGCCTGCTGTTAAATTTGAACAAAGTTGGTAAATTTTTTAAAAAATGCCCCCTGTAACGCACCATAGTCATGGTGCGTTAAAACTATCGGATTACAAATTGTCATCATTAAACACTGCCAACATAATTTGAACAAAATTAAAAGAAAATTTTATTTCTCTCTTACTTTAAATGTTCACACTAGCATTTGCTTGTATAATTTGTCTATAAAATTAACTACAAAGATCGGATTAGAAATTTTCAACATTACACATCACTGAAAACATAATTTAAACATAATAAAATACTATTTCGCTCTGCTTTTAAGCGTCCACACAGGACATTTGCGCATACAATTTGTTGATAAAATTAATAAAAATCTCAGATTACAAATTTTCATAATCAAGCATCACTGACAACATAATTTAAACTAAATTAAAAGAAAAGACTATTTCCCTTTGGCTTAAAGGGTCCACACTGGACATTTGTTTATATTCTTTGTTTAATTATAAAAAATATGCGATGACAAGTTTGTTGATATAATTTGTTTATAATAATAAAATTTGTCGGATGACAAATTTTTATAATCAAGTATAATTTGTCAATAAAATCAAGTAATTTAGAAGCAAAAATATACTTTAATAACGTAAAATCCATAATGTAGACTGTTTTTTAATTTAATTATTTATAACGATTTACTTAACCAGATAATAATTTTTTTGGATTTCTAACACTTCTGCACATCTAGTGCAGCAATGCTTAACGTAGAAAAATTTTTTCGACAAAAAGCAAAAAACCGATTTATTTTTTTCTATTTGCATTATCAAAATGTTTGAACAAACAAAAGATAAAAAGGGGAGTCGCTTAATTTTCTTAAAAACTAAATTCCTCATAAAAAAAGAATAAATCCAAAACCAGTCAAGAGTTGCGGTCTTCAGGTTATTTTGAACCTCGTTTTTTTTATTGAAAAAATGACTTTTTTGGTTTAAATAACATATGGCCTACAAAGATTGATAGGTTTTGTTGGGATTTTTTTTTAATTCTGATGAACTTTCAAAGCAATTTTGTTAAGTCTTATTCTTAGTTGAAAACTTTTTTTTCATAGTTGAAAATTTACGTTCTTTGTCTGAAATTCGTCTTTTGACAGAAAATCAATGCTTTTCGCTGAAAATTCAAGTATTATTTTTGAATTTGAACTGCTTTTTAAAAATTGATTTTTTTGTTGTTGAAAATCCAACTCCTTGGTTGTCAATTTACCTTTCTCAAGATAGTTCATATTCAGGATTTAAAAACTGTTCGGCGGTATTTTTCTTTGAATTCCACAAGTTGAAAATTCGGTTTTTTTGTTAATTTTTTTTTAACAGAATATTTAACGATTCCATTTTTGGATAAAAAATTATCTTCTTCATTTAAAAAATTCAACTATTCCGTTAAAAATTTATCTTTTTTCTGTTCAAAAGTCAAATGTTATCTAAAACATCTTTTCTTTAACATGAAAAATTAATTTGTTTTAGATGGTCACCTTTTCGGGTAGAAAATTATCTAGTTTGTTGCAAATTCGCCTTTTCGGATGGACAATTCATGCTTTTAAAAATAAGATTTTTCTTTTTTGGTAAAAATAGCACCTTCTTGGCTTAAACTTCTTCTTTGTGGGTTAAAAATATACATTTTTTTAAAGATTACTTCTCTTCTAAAATTTCGTATTATTAGATTAAAAATTTAGCTACTTAGTTGAAAATGCGAATCTTTTCAATTGA
This sequence comes from Belonocnema kinseyi, assembly GCF_010883055.1. NCBI lineage: Eukaryota > Metazoa > Arthropoda > Insecta > Hymenoptera > Cynipidae > Belonocnema > Belonocnema kinseyi. The sequence continues at coordinate 36,446,218 of NC_046666.1, read as the reverse complement.
AATGTAATATTTTTCAATTGGAAGATTTGACCATTTCGTTTATAAATTCATTTTCTTGTGCTAAAAAGTTGATTTTTTCTGGTTAAAAAAATATTTGGTCCAAAGTTGAACTATTTTGTTAAAAATTCAACCATTTGGAAGTCAAACATCTTTTGGGATGGGGGTCAAATGAAAAATAAGGCTGAACGTACGAACGGAAGTGTCTGTCTCTTTCTAACGGAAGTCTGTCTCTCTCTCTCTCTCTCTCTCTCTCTCTCTCTGACAAGTATACTTTCAACACCTTCTCTCTGTAATTACGTCTCCCTTTTGTGCGATGATTCGCAATTACTCTGAAGACTCCTCGTCGATATCCCCACTACTGCCACGCTACCTAGTCAGGCCCTGCACATGCTCTCCTTCTACCTCTCTCTCTCGCTCTCTCTCGCTCTCTCTCTCTCTCTCTCTCTCTGCAATTTCTTACTTTCAGATCTCCCCACTATTGCACCACTAAGCAAGCTTTTTTTGCACTCGTGGGCGTCCTCAATGTATTAGTGTATTCTATATGATGACGATTGCACGTAAAGTTTCAGTTTTGCCACGCAGCCCCACTGCGGCCAACACTTTAAAAAAAAAATATTTGTGGGTAGAAAATGAAACTGTTTTATAGAAAATTAAACCGTTTGATATACAAAATTAGACTATTGATGAATTGAAACCTACAAAGCTTTATCGGAAAAACCTATAGATTCATAGAAAATTTAGAGACATTTTTTTCGTTATTATTAATTATTGCATTTCTGTTTGTTTTCCGGTAAATGTGAAAATACATGTAAAGGAAAATTTTCTATTAGATTTGCTTTTAATTTTTTAGAAAACATAAATTCGTTATTACAAACATGTAAGCGATAATTTGAGGTTTTAAGCAACGAAGCGTGTCGGTTCTAATTATGGAAGGATGAGGCTCTGTGCGTATGCGTGGGACAATAGTGCTTCTTATTAACATGTTTTGAAATGAACGTAACCAATTTCGAAACTCAGCAGGATGTGAGCACAGGGTGTTGCTGAAGTCACAGGATGTGTTTCTTAACAGTCCAAAATGGATATATTTTTCATTGTTTCGAAAACTACAATCCATCTGGAAAGTCCTCTCTTTAAATAATACTTCCTTTTCAGCCTTAAAAAAATTAAATTTCAGCCAAACTGTCGAATTTTTAAATAAAAAAGATTAAACTTCAACCACAGACAATTGCATACTTAAACAAATAGTTGGATCTTCAAGCCAAAAAGTCAAATTTTTCAGTATAGAGTCGAATTTTAAACCACGGAAGATACATTTTCAACCAAGAACTTTTCTGCAAAAAGAAAAGAATTTTTTAATTCAGAGGGACGAATTTTCTATCAAAAATGAAAATTTTTAAAGAAACCATTGAATAAAAAAATAAAAACATATCTTTTAAACGAGCAAGCTATATTTTTAACCTACACGAAAAAAGATGAATGTTTAACAAAAAAGTTACATTTTTAACTGCAAAAATGCCTTTTTAATAGAATTGATGAATTTTCAAGAAAAAAGGGATTTATTAACTAAGAAGTTCAATTTTCAACAAAGTAGTGTAATTTTCAATTTAAAAACTTTAATTCCCAATTAAAAATATATAACTTGACATTTCAATCAAACACAAACTTTTTATTTGAAATAAAAAAATTTTAATTTCAAATAAGAAACAGTCAATTGGAACCAAAAAAGATGAATTCTCAAGGAAACATGTCATAGTTGATATTTCAAACAAAATATATTTTAACTTTTAAACAAAAAAAGCCGAATTGAACAAAAAAAAACGAATTTTTACCAGAATATCCTCAACAGCAAAAGATTAATTTTCAAGCAAAACAGTTGCAAAAATGTAGAATTGTTTCCTGAATATATGAAAACCAAGAAGATGAATTTTCAACCTCAAAATATATAAACAGTCTACAACAAATTCATGCATTTTTAAAGAAGAAGTTGAATTACCAACTATAACGACTAATTTTTTAACTAAGAACGACAAACTTTTAATAAGCTATTTAAATCCTCAACCACTTCTATTCATTTTTAACAGAGGAATTTAACTTTCAACCAAGTAGTTGTATTTCTTACGAAAAATATCATTTTTAATGCTAAATTTAACGAAGTAGATTAAATGCTGGTACCGTGAGCATTTACTGCCAAAATTTAATAGTTCAATTTTAAAATAGGACAAATAATTTTTATCAAAATGGATTAGTTAAATTTCAGTCAATAAAATTAATTTTAAAGTAAAAAAAGCAAAATTTCAAAACAATCAATTAAATCTTTAAAAAATAGACGAATTTAATAGATAAATAAATTTACATTTATATTAAATTTATATTTTTTTTATCAATGACTTTTTTTGTAAAATGCGGGCACTAAACTACAACTTTTAGATAAATTATAAATTATTACAATTTAAAGATGAAATTTTTTATACCTGAAAAAAATTATTGATACTAATAATAAATTTATCTCATTCGGTGAAACATTCTGCTATTTTGTTACAAATTAATTTCTTTTGTTGAAAATGCAACTGTTTTGTCAATAAGTAAATTCTTCTAATCAAAAATTTAACTACTTCACTAGAAGTTGAATTACCTTGTTGGAAATTAATTTTTGTTTAATTAATATGTTTTGTTCAAAATTTCACTGTTTCATTTTTAGAAAATTAATCTTCTTGGTTAATAAATCGCCTTCTGTTTGAAAATGCAACTGGCATTAAAAATTTTCCCATGAATCTTTAAACATTTGTTTCATTCTTTTGACACCCTCCAAAGTTCTGTTTAGTTAATTTTTTTTTTTACTAAAAATTTTTTTTAAATTTCTCAAAGTCTTCCATATTCATTTTTCACACATTTCGAAATCTTTTAAAATGAAATCTAAACCATTTAAAATTTTCCCGAAAATCTTGCAACAAAATTAATGTCCCTAAATCTTTCATAATTATTAAAAAGCTTTTGATATTTTTGAATTCTTCAAAATAAGTTTATCCCATAATTTAATTTTGTTATCTCTTTAAAAATGTAAGAAAATTACAAATTATAGTTTGTTAGTGAAATGCTCAGAGCATACTTAATTTATGTTTTCCAGAAATAAAAAGTAATGGGACTTGAAGCTAATGGAAATTGTTTGTATTTAAGTTAATACAAACTTGTAATTTTTTTAACATATCTTTTTGAAAACTAAAAAAAAACAATATTTCAGATCCAAAGCTTAAATTTTCACATTCATTCATTTATTTATTTTAAACAAAAAAATGACTTTTCTACCATAAAACACGATTATTAACAAAATAAAAATTACAAACAATGATTTATTGGTTGAAAAATTTGAACACTTAAATTTGAACTGAAATTAAATGTTGGCAATTGAGAATAAGAAAATAATTTTCAACAGATACTGGGGAAAATAAAAGAGATTTTTGAATATTTCAGATGTGTCAAAAAATGTGGAAGATCCTAAACAACAATTTTTAACTTTATAGGATTTTACAAAATATTAGGAAGAAATCAAGTGTTTTGAAAAGACTTTTAAAAGTTTGAAAAAAATCAAGTGTTTTGAAAGGACTTTTAAAGGTTTGAAAAAAATCAATAATTTTTTTATAAATTTTCGGAAACATTTTTTAGTTTCTAAACATTTTTAATCTATTTAAAACATCTTAAATACTTAAAGATATTTTTAAATGACTCGAATTTTCTTCAAATTTTGAAAAATCATTAAAAATGACAAAAAATGGCATTCTTACTTTTTAAAAATTTTAGGAAATCGTTTGAAATGCTTAAAAACCTTTTCATTTCCCAAAATAAGAAATCATTTAAACTTTTCACACGAATCTTAAGAAAATCCTTTTTTCAGTCTCTTCAGGCCTTCTAAGTATTATAATCTTGATTTCTTTCTGAATTTTTTTCTTTAAATTCTGTAAAATTAAAAAAATTTCCTTAAAATCTTTAGAGCTTTAAAATCTTTCAGATTATTCCATGAAAAATTTAGGAATCTCTTAAACTATTTTAAAATCTTTTTTTAATAATCTCTTTAAATTAATTTGTCAAAATTAAAATGATTACAATTTTTTCTAGGAATTTCTACTTTTTTTCATTTTCGTGAAACCTTGCAAAATTCTTTAAAAATGGTTTGAAATTTTAACTATTTTTTTAATTGTCTCCAAGCTTCTTAAACTTACTCAAATTTGTTATAAAATTATTTAATATGACAAAATTTCATTTTTTTAAATTTTATGAAATAATTCCAAATATTTTGTAATCTTTTTCAATTTTCTATTAGAATTTATAACAAAACAATATTTCGACATTTTCTCATATAAACTAGAACATTTGTTCATTCTCTTGATACCCAGCAAACTTCTGTTTATTTAAAAATTTTTTAAATCCTGAAAAATGAAAAAAATTGTCTAAAAGTATTCTATATTCTTTTTTCACACATTTTAAATTCTTCAAAACTTAAAATTATTCTTTTAAAATGTAACCTAAAAATCGCAAATTTCACCGGAAATTTTAAAAAATAATCTCCTTAAATGTTTCGTAATTATGAAAAAGCTTTTAATTTTTTTTTCAAAATAATCCAAAATGAGTTTTTACCTATACTTTGATTTTTCTTATCTCTTTGAAAATGTAATAAAGTTTACAAATTATAGTGTGGTAGCGATATGTTAAGAAGTTTAATTATTTATTTAGAAATTTTGATATGCAGAACTGATAGTGCAGAAAAATTGTAAATGAAAAATGTTACGTAATCGGGTCAAGATTTAGCCATCCCGCTAAATTTCAACTAAAATATATAAATTTTTTCAAAAAAAGGCAACAAAGGGGAAAAAAGGGGCATATTTTTTAAACAAGGAAAGAAGGAAATTTTTTTTAAAAGAGATTCATTTTCAATTTCCCCGCCAGAAGGTGGAGATAAGGACTAATTTGCTGAAATAATGTATAATTTAGTCGCCGAGCGAGCTGAGCGTCGGCTGACAATGTTAACAATATAATATTTTTTTCTCTTTCTTTTCATAATAGACGTTAGATAATAACTGTAATGTAACCAAATGTATGTAAGTCTTGCCTAACGGGCTCCCTACTGCTCAATCTACGCGCCACACAGCGGTATAATCTATTGTTTAGCAATAGTTATAGTTCATTGTGTAATGCCTCTAGTGAATAGAGAAGACGATTGATAATTTGATATGGCAAAATTATAATACTGCTTCAATAAAAAAAATAATATTTTTAAACTATTCTTTAACCAAATTAACGGCATCATTCGCGCGCCATGCGCACGTGTACTTTCTCTATTTGACGGACAAAATAAGTTTGAATAGGAAATACAAATTTGTTTTAAATTATTTATTTTTTAAGTTTACATTACATTGTTTGTTTTATGTTTAAAAACATAATAGACGTTTTCTAAATAAAAACAAAGGTTCTTAAAAGAAAAATATGGTCTAGTAATTAATAAAACAATACTTTGATGTAACACTAAATGCTTTAATTGGATTAAATTTTTGAAAAAAATTCTGAATATTTCAAATGTGTCAGAAAAGAATCTAGAAGATTTTCAAGAATATTTTTTCTGTTTTATAGTATTATACAAAATAATAGGAAAAATTCGAATCTTTTTAAAAGATGTTTCGGACTTTTAGAAGCTTTAAAGAAATCAAGAAATATTTGATACATTTTTGGAAGATTAAAACAGTTTTTGTGTATTTCTAATGTATTTCAAACGTATTAAATTCTTAAAAATTTTTATAATTCAGTCGAATTTTTCTCAAAATTTTGAAATATTATTCAAAATGTAAAATCTTTTTCAATTTCCTATTAGAATTTATTGCAAAACAATATTTTAAAATTTTCTCATAAAAACTAGAACATTTCTTCATTCTCTTGACACTCAGTAAACTTCTGTTTACTTAAAATTTTTTCAAATCCTGAAAAATTCAAAAAATCGTCTGAAAGTATCTGTTAAAATTTCGTAGACGAATGTTAGAAATTTTTCTTTTATTCTCTTGAATCATTTCGAAATTCTCTTAAAGCTCCTAAAGTTTATTTTTGATAAAATAAAATAATCTACATTTCTAAACACCTTTTTGATTATTTTTAATTCTACTAAAAATTCATTAAATTTACTCTGTTTTTTAATTTTTTAATGTTATCAAACTGAAACACTTTGCTTTAAAACCTTCTACACTCCGGCGAAATTTTAGAAAATCGTTTTATATACCTAAAATCCTTTTTAAATTTCTCTTAAATTTCGTTTCTCAAAATAAAAAATCATTTCAAATTTTCACGCGAATATTAAAAAATATATTTCTTTCTCAATTTTTCAAAACCTTTTAAGCATTCTAAAATTTTGATTTTTTTTAAATTCTACTAAATTAAAACAATTTCCTAAAATCTTCCAGAGTCTTGTTTGAAGATTTAAAAAATTTTTTAAAATCTTTTTATGAAATCTCGTAAGATTCATTTTTCAAAATAAAAAATTATTTTAATTTTTGTTAGAAACATAAAAGAAAATGTCTTTCATTTTCATGAAACCTTAAAAAATTCTTTAAAAAATAGTTACAAGTTTCAATTATTTTTTAATCATTTCAAACCTTCTGAATATCTCTTAAGATTACTCATAATTTGTTCTAAAATTATGTTAATTGGCAAGATTGCAAACTCTTTCTTCCGAATCTGTTACAGATTTTTTTCAAATCTTAGAAAATAACTAAAAATGTTTTGTGATCTTTTTCCAATTTTTGCTTGGAATTCATTACAAAATAATCATTGAAAATGTTTCCATGAATCGTAAGAATTTTTTTTCATTGCATTGACACTAAAAGATTAGAAGTTTGGAAGAAGATAAAAATATTTGATGAATTTTTGGAAATGCTACCAAATCTCAAAATATTGGAAATCTGTTTAAAGTCATTCAAGGAATTTTAATAAAATTTGGTTATTCTCTTGAAACCTTACAAAATACTTTTAAAGCTTCTAAAGTTTTTTTAATCTTTAAAAATGCACATTTCTGAAAATCTTTTAGAGTTTTAAATTCTTTTTGAATCTCTTCAATTCTTGTCAATATTTCTTGAATTAACTCATTTCTTAATATTTTTTATTTAGCTAATTGAAATATTTTGCTTTAAAATGTTCTATTCTTTTTCGAAAAAGTCCTTTACAGTTGAAAGTTCTTTTTCGACCAACTCGAATCTTCTAAATATTTCCTCAATATACTCGATTTAAGTTTTTTATTTTGAACTTACCAAATTGAAACATTTTGCTTTAGAATCCTTTACTCCTTTACAAAATTTTACGAAATCTTTTGAAAAGTTTTAATATCTTTCTGAATTTTCTCTAAAAGTTCATTTTTAAAAAGAAAAAAGCATGACAAATTTTTCCATAAATGTAAAAGGCAATTCAAAAAGATTTTTGACAATTTCCGATACGCTAAATCAAAATTTTAACAAAAAAGGTAACAATTCAATCAAATAGTTGAGTTTCAGAATAAAATAGATAAATTCTTATAAAAAAAAGTAATAGTTGATATTTGAATCCAAAATGACTTTTTTTTAATAAAAAAAAAAAACAATTGAATTCATCTAACGATGACGAATTTTCAACAAAATAGTTGAATCGTTTACTAAAAAAGATTAATTTTCAACCTGTTGTGCTTTTATTCAAAAAACATTAAATAATTTTCAAAATAGACGAATTTTCTTGAAGTATAATTTTTTAAAGCGAAAATATGAACTTTCCTTAGAAAAGTTCATTTTCGAAGAAATAATTGAATTTTCAAACAAATATATGAATTTTCTATGGAGCATATTAATTTTCTGAAGAAAAAATAAATAAATTTTGAACTAAAATAAAGAATCTTCAACAACGAAAAATGACTTGTTATCAAAGTAGTTTAATTTTCATCCAAATGGGTAAATTTTCAACAAAAAAAGTAAAATTCTGAACAAAAAATTTCATATCTGATATTGCAACCAAAACTTATTTTTCTGACCAGATTAAAAAAATGTAGGGAAATTATAATTTAAAGAAAAAATAATTATTAATAAAAAATAAACATTCCGAATGAAGTTTTCAATATTAAAAACATTTCAAAAAGGTTGGCAGAAAATTTCTGATTTTATTTTATTTTACAGATTTTACCAAATTTTGATTATTAAAAAAAACTTATTTTTTTTTTGGCTAATCAAATTTTACAAATTTATTAAAAATTATAAAAAATTTGACGTTTTATATTGTTATGTGAATATTATATTTTTTTCTTTTTTAATTTAGAACATCTTCATTAAAGAAAATGTTATTTTTTTAAAGACCTTTTTATTTTAAATGAAAAAAGTCTTTTAACTAACTTTGACTACTTAAATTCAGCGTGATCTTTTTTGTTCAAAAAACATTGTATTTTTTATTTCACAATGCTGGCTATTTTGGCAATTTATGAGGTATAAAAGTTCTTTTTGTCCAGTCTCTTTGAAAATAATAAAAAAAAATACAAATTTTTGCTTAACAATTTTTTCTACCGAAAAATAAAAAACTACCAAAGCTCAAAATGTATGGTGTGCAGACTAATATCTGTATTTATTATTCCTAAAGATTTTAACAAAAAAGGATAGGTTTTTGAGACCATCTTTTTCCTTTTTTTTTAAATTCCTAAATAGTTTGAATTTTTTTTGAGAAGAACTTTTTTATTTATTTCAAAAATTAAAAATAACGTTTCAATTTTTTATTATTTTTAATTTTGTGTGGATTTTGAAATAATGCAAAAAACTGGATAAACTGAAAATTAAAAAAAAAACCTTTATACCTCAAAAATTGCAAAACAAGCAAGATTTAGAAAGTAATAAAAAACAATTTTGTTTGTAATTATTTGATATTATTTATTTACGGTAATTCGTTTATATCAGTACATTTTATATCTAAAAATTTAGAGGAAAAAGGTTTTTTTGAGAAAAAAAATCTTTATCTAAAATAACGTCATTTTTTATTGAGAAATATGTTTTCTTATTTTTCAAACATTAAAGATAACGTGACCCTTAATAAATTTCTAATTTTTTTTTAAATTTTGAAAGATGTAAAGGAACTGGATAAACTGAAACACAAACAAACTTTATATCTAAAAAATTTCAAAAGAGCCAAGGTTTGGAAAACAAATAAAAAACAATTTGATTCTTTCAATAAGCAAAAAAATACCAAACGGCAAATTAATGATAAGTAGACTATATCAATAATTATTATTCCTAAAAATTTTTGGAGAAACGGTGAGCTTTTTGGAGAAAAAAATTCTGTTATGTCTCTATTGAATAGAGAAGACGATTAATAATTTGATATGGCAAAATTATAATAAGGCATCAATAAAAAAATCAATATTTTTAAACTATTCTTTAAACAAAGTAACGGAATTATTCGCCCGCTATGCGCGCGTGTACTTTCTCTATTGTGAGAGCAAAATAAGTTTGAATACAAAATAAACTTTTTTTTTAAGCCATTAATTTTTTAAGGTAACATTTCCTTCTGACCCCACCTCCTATTTGAAGTTACGGAACATTTTTTTATTGTTTTTAAAAACATGATAGATGTTTTCTAAATAAAAACAAAGTTTTTTTAAGAAAAAATATTGCCTACAAATAAATAAAACAATACTTTTATGTAACACTAAATGCTTTAATTGGAGTTAAATTAAAAACAAGATTTCTGAATATTTCAGATGTGTCAGAAAAGAATCTAGAAGTTTTTCAAGAACATTTTTTCTATTTTATAGAATTATACAAAATTATAGGAAAAATGCGAATCTTTTTAAAAGATGTTTCGAACTTTTAAAAGCTTGGAAGAAATCAAGAAATATTTAACATTTTTGGAAAGTTTTAAAAGCTTTTGTGTATTTCTAATGTATTTTAAACGTATTAAATTCTTGAAACTATTTTTCATTCACTCAAATTTTTCTTAAAATTTCAAAATATTATTCGAAGTGTAAAAACACTGCCTTTTAATCTGTTAAACTTTCGCAGGAATGTTAAGAAAATTGGTTTATTCTCTTGAAACATTTCGAAATTCTCTTAAAGCTCCTAAAGTTTCTTTTTGAAATTAAAATAAATCGTGTCCCTCTAAATATCATCTCTTTTCAAAAACAAAAAATGCAAAGATTTTTTCGTATAATATGCATTCAAATTAGAAACAAATATTTCCACTCCAATTTTGGACTACCTCACTAATACAATCATGAACGCAGGTGTCTCATTAAATACAGTTTCGAGATGATAATAAAAAGTGGCGCTATGCACATTTTAATAATTGGAAGAAAAAAATTTCTAAACAGAAAATGCTGAGAATTCGTGTATTTAAAATTTTATTTCTTAAACTATTTTTCAGTAATAAATCCCAAAATGGATTGGGTATAAAATTTAATAATGTTATTAGTTCTCGTAATCATTGCCATGTTAAATGTTGGTTTGTAAGAACCACATTTACATAATCAACAGCATAACGGCTGATTGTCGTAACTCTTTAGCAATAAATCTTGAAAATTAAAGTAGCGATGGTCCAATCACTAAGCGTGATCGTGATAGAATGATAGGATGCAATTAACCTCACAACATCGAAATAAAGACGTAACAAAGAGAATTGGTTCCTTTTTGTAGTCTTTTATTCTATTAATTTTTTTAAACCAATATTTGAATTTCGACTTGTTTTACAAAAAAGCTTTTTTATCGTAAAATTGTTATCTTATAATTCAAGGGACCGCTCAAAAATTAAGTTACGCTTTTTTCGACCCCCCCGTTGTCTCAAAGATCATAACAGAAACTGGAAGCACCCAGGCTAAAGTCACAAATACGAACACCCCCCTCACCGCAACCAAAGATAAAATGTTTTCTTTGATTAGATTTAATAAATGGCTAAAATAAAACACAAAACAGACATTATCATTTAACGGACTTCATAGCTAAAAATAATCTTAAAACAGGGGAAATACGGTTCATTTTTCACGAAAATAGGGCGATAATAGGGCGAAAATTCTTTAAACTAAAATAATGTGTAGGTACCATATTGAATTGAGTAGGAAACGCTTAAGATTTTATGTCGAAATGATTACGATTTCAAAAGATGAGTGGAATTTTCAACAAATAAAAAAATAAATTTAAAACCAAGCAATTTGATTTTAAAAAATACTTGAATCTTTAAGCTAAAAAAACAAACTTTTGATTAGACATATTTTTTAGCTTAATTCTTCTTTGTCTACTGGTCTAAAATCAATAATTTCTTAATATGGATTTTTATTTGTAGATAGTGAAAAAATTGCCATCATACCTAAAAATAGGAATTCCTAATGTCAAATTTATTAGTTTATTTTTGAACTAAAAATATTCGTTTTCAACCAAAAATGTAATATTGAAGTTTTTAGATAATAAAAATTAATTTTCATAAAGAAAAAAGAAATTTACAACTGACTAATTCAATCTTTAATCAGATATCAAAATTTTTAATGACAATAATTAAATTCTGTACCAAAACTATAATAGTAGACTTTTAATTAAAAAATTACAAACTCTTAACAAAAACTGGATCATTTTTTTATTAACGAATTTTTTGGAAAACAGCTCAATTATCGACCTGAAAAAGAGAATTAAAAAATATATCTTTTTAATTATATAAGATTAATTTTGAACTAAGTTGTTGAATTAAAGAAAAAAATAATTTTCAACCAAACGCAGTTTTCTTTATAACCAAATGGTCCAAATTTGTATAAAAAGAGACGAATTTTGAAGAATATATGAAATTTCTAATCAACCAGTTGAATTTTCAATTCATAAAAATGATTTTTTTACCAAAATAGTTGAACTTTTAACAAATTAATCAAATGTTTGAAAAAATAGTTGAATGTTTTTTATTTAGATGCTTTATTTGTAAATTAAAATTACGTATTTCAATTTTTTAAGCATTTAAAAAAACTAAAATGTGTAAATTCTGGTCGTTTAATTTCAACGAATTCTTTTTCTTTTTTTACCAAAAGAGATGAATTTTCAAAGAAATGACTTAAGCAAAAAGGGACAAATTTTAAAGAAAACAGTGGAATTTTCGGCCTACAAAGATCAATTTCCAACCAGGTGGATGAATTTTTTTACGCAAATAGTTTAATTTCATCCAAAAACTGTTGCATTTTTAACCATACAGATGAATTTTTTAAGCCAAAAAAAACGAATTTTTTTAAAGAAAGTACAATTTTTAATTTAAAAAGTCGAAGTTTTCATCCAAAAAGAAAAATGTTCAGAAAGTAATAAATTTTTATAGAAGCAATTAAAATTTCAACAAAATAGTTCAATTTTAACAGAATTAATTAAATTCTCAACTAAAATCATGAATGTTCCAAACAAAGTTGTTAACAAAGAAGTTCAACTGTGAATTAAATAGCCAAGTTTTCAATAAAAAAGATATATTCTGAATGAAAAAAGTGTAATATTCAAACAAAATATTCGAATTTTCTACCAAAAAATTACTTTTAACCAGAAATTTAAAAAGTTGAATTAAA